>NC_135172.1:39245622-39450622 GCF_041146795.1 Maylandia zebra | reverse complement strand
ACAGCACTGCTGACGCAAAGCATCTCCTGCTCTGCGATCCACGTTTCAAAAAGATAACTTGGAACAGAGCCTCAGTTTTATTCTCTCAACCTTTTGTTGAAGCTCATGTGTGAAATGTAGAGCACTAAGCGTGTATTTTAAAATAAAAATATGTCTCCTGGAAGGGAATAAAGTCTTGCTCGGAATGTTGACAGTGAAGCCCTTTTTCACACATGCATTTAAGACATATTTGCAATTGGGGCTTATTTTAAAGTAATGTCAATTCAACATGATGTGACACAACACGATCATGAATTTATTAGCTACAATTGTAATAGTGCTGTAGTTCATGATCTCAGATGTAACTGTGATCTACTCTATCAAAAGAAAACTTTGTTTTTTAAATTACACAGAAAAGTTGAAGGACAGAAGCTTTGGTCACATAGCTGACCACCTTAAATCACTGAAACAACCTATTAAAACAAAATATTCTTTTTAAAAAAAATCCGAGGTAAAAACACTTGGTCTTTGTAAGACCTGCAGCCTCCTCTCTCTCCTCTCCGGTGCATTTTAGTAACTGACACAATTTTCAGTACTGACATCTCAGATCATTTCTAGGTCACAGTCAGAAGGTGGAGACGAGACGAGGAGGCACAAATTAAAGATATAATGTACAGTCAGGCCCATTTGAGAGTTTAGCAGATAATCTGGTGACATGGTGGATCATGTGACCTACCTCCTGCATACCTCAAAACTTCCTCATCAAAACAAATTGAGCCTTTCGAGTTGAGAGAAAATACCACACAAGAAAAGTCATGTAAGAAAGAACGACTCTAGACGTTTCAGGAGTGTGAAAGTGACTTGAGCATGTAAATCAGGGTGTGTCTTTAGTCTCAGTTCTTAATGGATTTTGTTCTCCTCTATCTATGCAGCTGCTTTCAAATCAGTTTTATTTACTCCCCAAAGTATTTTATATTGTAATGGAAACATTATGAAGAGATGCCCAATGATCCCCAATGTGCAAGCACTTGGAGAGCAAGCATCTTTGAAGCCACTCATGTTGGCTTTTACTTAAACTTGAAGAATTAAGGAGGAACGTGTCTAACTTACGCGCCACACTGCACATGCATGGAGCCCACCTCGGGCATGAACCAGCCCATGGCCTCCAGGGAGGGGTAGTCGTCACACAGCTCGGTGCAACGCCCCATGAAGTTTTCCCTCTCAAAGATCATCATACGGCTGCTGTGGTGAGACTTTGGAAATAGAGAAAAAGAAACAGACTAATGTTAGCGCAGAGGGAGCACAGATTTAGCTGTGAGCTGTCTGATTTCTATTTTTGAGCTGTCTCAGTCACCCGCTGTGTGGCTCACTGCACCTTCTGTCACTCACTATCATCATCTCTCTCACTCCCGCTTATTTTGTACCCTTTCATTTTTGTATCCCCCAACCCTTTCCTCCCTCTGCTGCTACTCACAGCACAGTAGATGGGGCGGAATGACATGAAGCGTTCAGTGTGGTAGGACAGAGAGCCGCTGTAGGCTTCCCAGTTGGGGTACTCGCCCCTCTCCAGGATGAACTGCTGGCCTTGGAAATCATGGTGCTCAAAACCCACCCAGCTGGAAAAAAGAGTGGCAGAGGTAAAAATATCAGAGCAAAAATGGTAATCAGCACAGTTTGAAATCAGTCTGAACATAAATCAGACAAGTGACATCAGACAGGATGAGAGGGCCTGCTCGTCAGCCTCATGAGTGCTGATGCATCATGTCGTAAGCTGTGAGTGTCCTATTTTGGATTTTTTTTTCTGGTTTTTTGCACACACGCAAAATTAAAAACAGAATTCTCGAACTCATATTTACAACCAACAGGTCAGCCATCATCTTATGTAACTTTCCCACAATGAGTTATCAGCCATTAACAAGACTTAATGTGGAGCAAGAATGCGTTAATACGTACTAATTCAGAGAGATCTGAATGTTTGATATGTTTGAACTTCAAAAACACCAGGGATAAAATTGTTGTGCAGTCCCACATGTCATCCTATTCCTACAAGACAAAGGACCAAAAAGTGAAAAACAATCCTGAAAGTGTTTTTTCCCCACCAAATGATGTCTGAGAAAGAAAAAGTTGTGAATAAAAGACTGCCTGTCTTGAGTCTGACTAACATACATTTTTTAAAGACAATGGAGAGAACAATGCACTGCAACTTCTGTTTTTTTTATTGACCAAACAGCTGTCAGTGTTTTTTCCTACCTGCTCTGAAATGGGATTTTGTACCCAAATCAATACTTCATAAAAAATGTATCAACAAACTAAAAGAAGTTTCAGCTCAACTTTTCCCCCCAGTGTTCAGATAATGTTGTGTAAATGTATCTGAAAGAATGTATATCAACACAGATAAAAGGGGAAGTAATCAAGCTACAATGTTTGATGGTATTTTTACTCTCCTGTAGTTCATTTTAAATAGTCTAAAAATTTGGATCACTACTCTACAATCTTCTTCTTTCAGCTATTCCTTTTAGAGGATGCTAGGGACAGCGGATCATCTGCCTCCGTCTCCCCCTGAACCTAGCATCCTCTTCTGTTACACCGACCCCATATGTCCTCCTTCAATACATCTACAAACTTTCTCTGTGGTCTTCCTCGTTTCTCCTGCCTGGCAGTTCCATTTTTAACATCCTTTGTCCAGTATATCCTCTAGCCCTCCTCTGCACATGCCAACATGGCCTCAGCCTTGGCTCTCTACATCCTCGGTTATATTCATTTCAGATCCTGTCCCTCCTGGTCACTCCCAACAAAAATCTAAGCATCTTCAGCTCTGCCGCCTCCAGCTCAGGCAGATAAAGTTCTTTTCTGTGCTTACTGCACCACTGCAACACAATGTTTTTAAAAAGTATCTATTTGTAATTAAATTAGTCTTAGATAAAAATTGCAACCAAAATCTGAGTTGTGTCCACACAATAAAACTGCCAAAAATTTTTTGAGGAGTATTTTTGATAGAAACACTTAAGTGAACTTTACTTGACCCTCCCCAGGCCAACCGAGAGAGTTTTTTGAGGCGCTGTCACATTGCCCATTTTTCAATAGTCTGTGCCTTTTGATAAAAGTGACCAACGGGGACTATTGTGCATGTGACTTGAATTAATAGAATCATTTTCTGATTGGTCGACATGGTAAATTTTCCATCAATAGGAAAGGGTTTCTTTGTTTTTGTTCGCAAGCAGAGAGTTCTTCTGGGTGCTTTCCTTAGAAAACGCAGTTTTAGTGTTTCTTCCTGCAGTAAACATAGTGATAGTATTCAGGAAAAAACATTGCGTATATTTTTTTTTATCATGACTCTGGTTTTACGTGGCCTATCAACGCAATTTAAAAACTGGTATATAGTTTTAAGTCCCCACTTTTGTTCCCACAAAATAGTAACACATTTGCACAGAGGAAGGGAGTACAAATAGCTGACACTGCGCTGTTAGTGAAAAGCAGAGCTCACCATCTTTTACTTTTCAGTGTGTTTTTCCACTGATAAGATAGAACTGGCGAAAGCAGCATGTGTTTGGAGAATCACTACTCTGGCAGGCTTTACACACCATGACTAAGGCCTGGGCGGTTACGTATGAAGATACAAGCAGCAACGATTTGGTCCTAAGTGCGTCAGACACAAGTTTGCTCTTACACTCAGCGTTAAGAATAAATACATGCATAAATGTCCCAGAGCGTTACATCTAGTGCTCTGCTCCTAAATTAAGAGAAGTCCAAAGACTTTCTGATCCTGTGAGACATCACCAGCAGACAGCTGCATTATTTACAGAGGAAGGGACTACACTTTCCTTTAGGAATCACAACTTGAGCCTCACAGTTCAAGTTGTGAGTCTGATAAAACTTTCTGACACATTTCTGACACTGATAAAACTGACACATTTCTATACATTTTAGGAACAAATATGTGGGTCACATTAAAGTCCTTAAGAATATATGATCAAAATGAGCTTCTTGTTATGTTTTACATAAACACAAACAAATCTGCAAATGACGGAAATGTCACACACGTTCATGCTCAACCAAGAACATAATATTTGAATCCACGAGTCAGGATGGTGAGGGCTACTGATTACTCCTGGGCTGGCTGAGTTTAAACCTAAGATAAATGTATCATGACAGTGTAAAACTATTTAAACCTGTAAAGTGTCCTTTAAAGTGGAAAATGAAAAGTGGAGCAGTCCTTTTAATGATAAAACAGCAGGAGCTACTGATTGAATGTGTGGCTCTGCTCAGTTTTTCAGAACTTTACAGCAAAGTTTAGCCCAGTATTCAACAACATGTTGCAAATGTACATTTGTGCTTAACTATCAAGATTTTCTTTTGCAATAAAGGCTTTAAAAACACCTGTTAGCAGTTAGCTAGTGAACTAAAAAGTCAGAAAGTGAGAGCTAGGTAAGACGAAAAACAGCTACAAGGAATTTGAAAGATTTGAAATACATCACTCTTTTCTCCAGATGGAGGGGGAAAAAGTTATTAATCACAATTATAAGTGAACAGTTCACCCAAAAATCAAATGAAGTCTTAAAAAAAAGCCCAAAATATCCACAAACCTTGTTGTGAACAGTTTTCTTGTCTGTCCACTTCCACCGCTAACCTCACAGCGCAGAAGAAAGAGTCTCTAACCTGACAGTGTGAAAGGAGGGTGTCCCCCTTCAGCTGTGTTAATGTTAGCTAGCTGCACCCACTCTTGGCTGGTGAATGAAAGAAATATGTCCTACATAAAATCTTTCAGAACAAAATTGCTTGTGGCTTTTGTTTTGTTTGTGTTTGGGTCATGATTTCTGGAAGGGCCCATTGCTCCTGTCCGGAGAACAGTCCAGTGCATTTTCTGGAGCTTTGGACAAAGCAAGCAACTCATTTCATTATAATTAAAAGAAAAATCATGTACATACACACGGAGCATCACAGGCAAGAGGATAATTTTAAAATGTAATTCAGATTTTTGTCTCTTAAATAGACGATTCCTTTACAACTTCTGTACTTGGTTATTTAATGGTTTATGATGGTTGGGTAGTCAGCACGTTCATCTATTTGTTGCTGAAAATTAGCACGATATTTTGATACCAAAAGGAGTAGAAATATAAACTCACATAAATAGAAATACTCTGCTCAAGTGCTTCAAAGCAGGTACTCAACTTACTTCTCACCACGGATAACTCCAAACTCTACAACAGGGATGTCAAACTTGTTTTACATACACTTTGATCTGAAGTGGGCCGGACTAGTGAAGGACACTGAACTAAATATTTAATCCCTGAGATGAACTAATGTAGAATTAAAGAAATAAAATTGCAATTCCAACAGTACGTCTCAGTTTTTCCATAATCAATGTGTAAAATTACTGTAAAAGTTCTGGTAGCTCATTAACTAGACTGCCCCATATTTATAAAACATAAAGTTTTTATTAATTCACACTTTTAATGAAGTTTTACAGTAGATAATAGTTTATTGCCTGTTAATTCACTACTTTGTAGTACGAAGGACAACAGAGGAGGTCTTTATGAATAGAAGAAGCTGTAAAACCTATGAAAATACAGTAAAAAGTTTAAAATCTGCACAGTCCTTCACAAAGCTGTCCAGTGGACTCGTCCTTGCTGGGTTGATTAGGGCCCCCAGGGCTTATGTTTGACATCCCTGCTCTAAAATATCTAAACTCATTAAGAAATTGAAATATCTGAGTAGCACAAAGTGTTTCCAGTCCAGTAAAGCTTCACGAAAGGTTATTATAACAGCACTGGTAGTACATAATGGATATCATTTTTTAAAGCTACTCTAAACAGATAGTTCTTTCTAAAAGCATCATCTTTATCTGAGAGATCCTGACACTGACCTTCACATACAAGCAATTAAAAAAAGGTGCACAGCAAGCTATAAAAATAAAACCACTCATGTGGCCTTAAAGAATAAATGATGAGGAATGTATAACAGCCTTTAAAGCCAGAAATGGTGAAAGCAATTTGAATGTCTTTAAAATAAAAGACTCCTTTTCACCCCCCATTACTGCCTTGGTGTGTGAACCCTACATGTAGGATGCAGTGGCCTTCGTGGTGGCATGTTTGGTAGTGGGTGCCTCATTCTCTACCCTTGTATCACAGAGACACAATTACATAAACACACACACACACACACACACACACACACACACACACACACACACACACACAGTCAGCTGTCCACAGAGACTTGCAGGCGTACAGGCTGTGTGACTCACGCTCCACTCTCCACTCGGATGGAGCGGATGTTGTCCATACCACAGTTGTGGATGTTGCAGCACTCAGAAGTGAACTCCAGACACTTGCCCTGGAAATGCTCCTGCTCAAACACAGTCACCTGCGCATGGGGGGAGACACGGAGAATGGGTGAAGCTGGGCATGTTTACACTTTACATTTATGAGTGCAAATAAAAAGTGTGTGAATTCACCTTAAAGAAAGGAGCAGTGTCCATTCTAGGGAACATCATAGGTGAGGTCATGTGGGCTCTAACGACTCTATTCATTTCTAGAGTAAAGAGAGATAAAGAGCATGAATGAGAATATGTACAGGCATTAAAATGCAGCATGTCTGGAGTAGTTTTTAAAATCACAGCAACAGTTTCTGTTTGAGATTTCTTTCTGTATAAATTTAACCTCCACCTTCTCATATCTGCAATAGGACCAATCAGGCCCGTTTAATCAATTAAACCACCCCGTGGGAAAGTTTTGAAGCAGGAAATTTCCGGGTCATCTTACCTGGATGCGCTGCTGACACTCCTCACAATCTAAATGCCGTTTGCATAGACTTTGGTCTGAACCTGGAGGTTCTTTTTTATACTGGCGTTCACGCGGGATGCTCATGCTCGTTAGTGTGCGCGTGCGCCCTTCTTTTCCAATGACGTGAAAGCGGTGAGTGTTTGAAGTAGGACAGGAACATGACCGATGTCTTCCGGCTAAATTCTTCAAAATTAAAGTACAACACTAGCTCTTTATACTCTTAGAATATATATATATATATATATATATATATATATATATATATATATATATATATATATATATATATATTTATTATCTTCTATCAGCTTGTCACAGAGAAGCTAACTTGCCGACATATTCAATTACATTTTTAAGTCCTCAAGTTAGTGTTGTTTTTATTCCTGCTTGTTTATTCTGATTCAAACAAATTTACAACTTACTGAATCACTTTCACAGCATCAGCAGCAAGCATTCTGAAGTCATAAGCTTTAAGTTCTGAGATTAGTAAATTTTGCTTACAGAAGATAAATAAAATAATCACTTCGCAAATATTGAGTGTATTTTGTATATTAATCATATCGACGCCTAATATGTGGAGCCCCCCTCAACATTTATTTTGAAGGTAGCTTGAGGAAAACATCCGGTAAGTGTGGGAAAATTGCCGCAGGTGAGAAAATGATCGCTCCTGGCGTCGTGCGTAAAAACGGTTTGTGCACGCGCAACTGCGAATTTACGCACGGGCTCATTGCTCGCGTTCCATGTCCCCCACACGCCCACCCCCTTACCTCTTTCTCTCTCTCTCTCTTTGTAACCCTATGGGGCCTGTCGACTCAGCAGATCATATAGAGCGCAGTCACAGAGATGCGGGCGATGAATGCGTGGCTGTTTTTAGTCTATTCGTATAGGTCAGCAGTGCCATCGTATAGAGCAACAATGGCCGGGGCTATAGGCAGAGAATGAGGAGGATTTGGAGAGTCATCCGGGGAGTCTGTTTAAATGGTGGCTTCCAAAAGTGGAGGAAATTGGGACCGAATAATTAAATTCAATACGTTATTGATAACTGTTAATTAATAATGCATGTTATATAGATTCTATAAAAGAAAGCGTAAAAGTTGTGAAAAAATACAAGGAAAGTGGTTTTGACATCACTGCGAGCCTTTGACAGATCATTTTGACCCTTCAGTTGTTTTAAACCTCCTTCGGTCAGCCCCTTGCTGCTTGACATTTCATCAACAGAGCCTCAAATTCTCCTTAACATGTTTAACATCACACAGGCAAACACACACAAAACACACACATGAAAAGGCAGTGGCTAAGTGGCTAAGTCACGACTCCCAGCTTTTATCCTGCTGTGCTCTAAAAAAATGTACTCACACTGTGTGGATTTGTCCAGAAGAAACTTGTCTTGGACAAAGTGCTTCGATCTGCTGTTTTACATGAAAGACATGAATGAGGCTGGACAGAGGTTTCATTTGGGTGTCGGAGGGAGAAAGCATTAAGCAGATCTTTGGGGGAAAAAACCCATGAAATCTGATAGTTGTTACTGTTAGCAGAAGGGGTTTTACAAAAGTATCACATTAAATATTTAATAGTCGTATTTCCAGAGGCTCAAATATATATATATATATATATATATATATATATATATATATATATATATATATATATATATATATATATATATACCCATCTGAAACACAAATATGTTTAGGTTTCATGTTTTAGGCAACAAGGACCGATGGTGTTGTCTGCTGTACACACTGTAAAGACCTATGAGGTATATTTGGCAATAGTGAAATTATAGAAATAACTATACAAACTAAGTTGACTCACAACTATAATTAACTAAACTTTCATTTCACTGATACACATATGAGAAGTTTTTTAGTGCTGTGCTGTAAATGTCAGCTTCACAAATTATATGATGAAAAATAGACACATAGAGGGTTCAGTAGATGGTTTTTCAGTCATTGTAGAAATTGTTGTAAAAGCTCCCGGTGAAGGGGATGAAACTGGATTTGAGTCATTTAGCAAAATGGGCTGTCTTTGTTAAACACGGGATATAAAAACAAGCCTATGTATGAAAAGTAAAGCATACAATGTCATTAAAGGCAAAGCTAATCTAGCATATTTTTCCCCAAGTAAGAAAAACCAATCAAACCAGTATTCAGCCATTATTCAGAGTATTTCACATTTGTGGAGATGCATCCACTGTGCTCCACATATCAATCAATGGGCTCTTTGAAGAGGATCTTTTATCAAAGCACATGGAAAATGTCACAGTTTTGTTGGCTATTTCATTATTCGATGCCAGATCTACTAAAACATGTTAGTACACATGCCTTGCATATATGATCTGACTTTATATTGTATAAAGACTGCCTCTTCCATAATTCTGCATAGTATTTGAAGTTGTGTTAGGTTGTTACAAAGAGATTTATGCTGAAAAATGCATTAATTTCCTGCTTTAAAATGTAACGGGAATTTTATTATATACACAACTGCTTACATGTTTACAGCCAGTTGGACATGGCTCTGTTTTTGAAAGAAGTCAGTTTGCTTTCATCTATTATAATATGTCACTATTCAGAAGGTTTGTAAATAATAATTAATGGAATCAATAATCATAGCTTGTAACTTAAATTTAATGAAACATACACAGGTATATTTTCAGCAGCCATCACTTCTGTGTTCCAACAGCACACTGTGTTATCTAAAATAAGTTTATTATGCTAAAAGAAAAACTGGTCATCAGAACAAAATTTTCAAATAATTTCAGAACAGCTGGAAATAGTTTATCTATTTACAAAAACAATGCATTGGACTATTGGATTACATGAACCATCTTATGGGTTTAAATATAATAAAATAAAGATTCTTGAAGAATCTTGGTCTAGGTTATGAAGGGTATTTTATGCAGGAAGTTAAAAAAGGAAATATCATACAACAGAGTGTACAACTTTGTTCAGAAAACATTAAAGCTTTCTCTAACCAGAACAGAAACAAAACAAATGAATCTGCATCTTTAGCTTAAGGAACAGACGCATAACAGGTGGTTAGATTAAATGTGTTCCCAGCTGTGGGAAGGCGAGGTAAAGACAGGTCACCAGTCCATCACAGGAGCAACTCAGAGACACAGATAACACTCACAGTCACACCTATAGTGAAATATAATTGCCAGTTAATGTAACATGCATGTCTTTAGACTCTAGGAGGAACCTGTAGCACCCAGAGAGAACCTATAAAGGTGCAGCGAGAACATGCAAACGTCACACAGAAAGACTCCGGCTGGTTCAGGTGACATTGCTAACCACTGCGCCACCCAGACCTATCATTTATTTTCACTTTTGCTTATAGAAATTGTTTTCTGTCCATCTGTCTCCGACATGTCTTTGGAGTGTGGGAAGACACCTACAAGCAATACCCCAATCAGTTTAAACCCAGAACCAGCTAACAGCAAAGAGGTAAAAGTGCTGACCCTCCACGGCTTTGCTAAATCCATTTTCATGTGTATTATTGTGCTGTTTCCTGCTTCCCTTGTTTTTCTCCTTCAAGAGACTCTCTGCAGTCCTCAGCCACTTCACTGGGTCTGATTCACTCCTGCATCACTTCCTCCACTGACCTTTCAATGATGCTTAATTGAGCATAATGATTTGAGCAAATTCAAGTTTCAAAATTAATAAGTCTGAACATTGAATTGAAGACATGAATGGTTTTACCTGAATGCTCACAATCTCATGTAGCACTCAGCTGCACCTCATATTTCCCTCCTGTCGTCATCTGAAGCCTTGATGAAGCACAACACGTGACCTCGAATGCTACAACTACGACTGTTTTGCTTGTTCTCTTGTGAGTGCTTTGAAATAAACATCTCAAACACTTTTTACATTTTCCAGCTAACACTCACTGTAATATTTTACTGACCCATACAGGGAAAAAAGGCAAAGCTTTGATATAAAAGCCTTCTCCTACTGAGATGAACAGAGACAGAATCAGATTATTGTCCATGCAAACCTTGAACCTCTTTGCTCACCCTGAGGTGCAGGCACTGGACCGTTATTGCTTCTCACAGCTTATTGTTTTTCCTGTTATTGTTTTTCCCAGCGCCTCTTTTTTTATAGCACTGAAGGGAACAGGAGGGAATGATTTTGCAATAGGCTCATTAATGTGAACCTGGTCAGCTTGGCTGTCATTACACTGAAACTGTAAGGGCGTAGAAAAGTGCATTATCTCACATTACTCCAGCTGGACTGTCATTTCTTTCACTCAGTGCACGAGTTCATACAATGAGCAAGCTTTTATAAGGTTACTTTGTCTTTTGTTAACCTATCAAAATGTAGCAGATCACTGACGACAAGAAAAAAAAAATTACACAAAAATGTATTTGATTTCATTTGAAATTCACAATTCTAAAAATTTGCTTGTTTTAGCATTTGGCTAAAACAAAAGTCGATCCTGATTATAACTCCAGATGCGGTTAAGTCATCTGAGGTCGACCATATGTTGATATATCTGAGTTTGTCATATTTTCTTCCTCATATTATTTCAACCATATGCTCTGTCTCTCTTTCTGCCCGTCTCTCTCTCTTTGATGATGGGGGTATTTCTATTCTGTGGGGGCTGTGAGCTCAGCGAGTTTGTTTCTGTGTCTATAATCCCCTCTCTCTGGGCGCCAGCATATAAAAGCGACGAGGGGCCCCGCGCACTCTCACACAGACCACCAGTCTCAGGCCTGAGTCTACTCCTTTACGCACACACAGCCACAGGTAAGACAGTGGACAAACATACAGAACAGAACAGAAAGATAGAAACTTTTCACTAACCCAGAGGACAAGCTAGGAAGCTAATTATAACTGAAGTCAAATGTTGGCAAAAATGTGATTTTTCTTTTGTACGCAGCCAGCAGCTGTCAGTAAATGCACTTGGGCATATTCAGAAAAAAGCACTGGAGTTTAGAAACTAATGTTTACATTTTAAATTCCAATGGGGATCTGGGAATCAAGCTGGTTTCACAAATGCAGCATTGAAAGTGCAACATTTCAGATTCAGAGCCAAGAAAAGCTTCAACCTACTAAAATCTGCTTTTGATGAGTGTTTTTTTTTAGCTTTTGTTCTGAAGTAGATCTTAGTTGTGTAAAGGTTTTTGGGACATTTTCTGATTGGTTCTTTTAATGCCGATTACTTTAACACACATGTGCCAGCTTTGTAAATGCAGCATGCTTAGAAACTGTACAGAAATGACTCAGGATGTATGAATCTTTGAACCTTCTGAGCTGAGGGCATTCATTTTTTCTAACAGGAAGGTAAAAATAACGAATGTATAAAGAAAAGAGTCTGTAAAGAACGACCCTCATTTTTGCTATTTTTGGTCATTCCTAATTCAACTTCAATCAGGATCAGATGAACATGTGAAAGCTAAAGGTCTTGTTTACTGAATAACAAATCATTAGACCCTATTCTTAAGTAAAGATTTTTTTACAACCTCTTAGTGTGACAGTAAAAGTCAAACTAGAGCTATAACAGCTTCTTTTTTTATCCCAGTCGTCATGTCTGCTGGAGGAGAGAAATCCAAGTCTGCTTCCCAGACTGATGGGAAAGCAGCTCAGACCAAGACGTCTGAGATGGGCTTAACATCTTACAAGGTACAGTATACACACACACACACACACACACACACACACACACACACACACACACACACACACACACACACACACGTAAAACAGATGATTAAACATCACAAATACAGCATACAGTATTTTTCACACAGTGGGAAGCAGCTGGCCTCACACCACTGTAACAGTTTACCTTGTGAGCGGACGTCTGTTAGCGCGACCTGCTGGTTCTTATAGCTCTTTGAGGGGGTGGCTGACAACTATAACTGACAGAAAAAACCCCCAGTGTGTTAAATCACTGTGGAGGTAGCTGTCATAAAAACATTGGCACTTCATCTTTATCTCCCCGTGTCACACTTCCTGCTTCATATATCTTCCCTTGAATCTGAACCTACCTCAGTGACCTCCACTCCTATTTTCTTTGCTCCCCACTGCAATCGTTCAGATGTGGGTTTACGACCAGGAGAATTTCCAGGGCCGCTGTATTGAGATCAACGCCGAGTGCATGAACGTGTGTGACTTGGGCATGGACAAGGTGCGCTCCCTGCGTGTCGACTGTGGGCCGTAAGTATTCCGATTGCGTGCTGTGAGACGTATACACCCACATGTACTAGTGTGGTACCCAGCAGCACCCACACTCCTCTAAGAGAAGAGCAGGTGATTTAACAGCTACACTCCACCATTATGTGACATTTCCCCACTTTGCATTTGGCATTATGCTGATGCTTTTATCCCGAGTGATTTTGCAGAGAGTACAGCAATGCAGAGAACTTTGGCTGCTAACATAATAAAGCACACAAAGCACAAGTGATGGAAGTATGTCAGTTAATAAAAGAAAATATAAGCAAGGAGATAAGGAGTAGTGCAACAAGGGACACATTTAAAAATCAAAGCAGCAGAGGCCAAGATCCTATAAGATTTTTACAAGCTGCACACTCCTCAAGAGGAGTCAGCTCATTCATTTGAGTGTAATCAGTGAGCTGACTCTTCTTGAGGGACGTTCAATGATCACTCTCCTTCCTCTCCTTTTCCCCGTCCTCAGCTTCGTGGGTTTTGAGCAGATGAACTTCTGTGGAGAAATGTTCATCTTGGAGAAGGGCGAGTACCCCCGCTGGGACTCTTGGAGCAACTGCCAGAAGAATGACTACCTGCTGTCCTTCAGGCCTGTCCGCATGGTGAGTCCTATGTTCCAGCCACTCAACTGGTGGAAGTTTGCTCTACTTTTATTTGCCTTCTTTACATCCTTATTCTCTTTTCCTCCTTCCTCATGCCCGCCACCTCGCAGGATCCCGAGAAGCACAAGATATGCCTGTATGAGGTTGGAGAATTCAAGGGCCGCAAGATGGAAATCATGGATGATGACGTTCCCAGCCTGTTTTCCTATGGTTTCACTGACAGGGTGGGCAGCATCATGGTCAGCTGTGGAACGTGAGTAGTTTGTGAAATTACAACATCTTATTGCATTTTTCCAAAGAGTTAAATGAGTAGAATAATACCACTCTGTAGTGTGCTAAATATGAGGCTAAAGCCAACATCCAGCTAGCTTAACTTTGCATAAAGACTGGAAACAGGGCTTAAGCTAACCTGGATCTTTTTTGAAAGCAATAGTCAGCTTAACAGCACATGCAAAGCTCACAAATTAACTTGCTATATGCTATGTGATTCCAACAAAACCATGAAACATTGGTATAAAACAAGAGTTTGTAGTTGTGGGCCTGATTTGGGTGCAGCAGCTTCAACAAGCTTGCTGTCAACGAGGTAACAAGCTAGCAAAGCACCCCATAAAACTCAGCTTTCATGAAGTTTTTACACTTCCTATTCTTTTAGAATTCAATAAACAATGTATAACATCTTAATTGGCGAACCTTAACAGTCTGGGGGTGTTTTTTGCAAGTGTGAAAGACCAAGACTTGAACTGTTTCAAGCCCCAAATATGAGTGCTATCAGCCTTGTGAACAAACAGAAATCTAGAAGACCTGCTTTTTCTTTAAGGCTGACTGTGAAGCTGTAACTCTGCTACCTTTTCCAGCCTTCTGGTTGATAAATCATGCATTTTTCAGCAGCACTGACCACAAACACCACACTCTGCTTTTGCAACAGCTGCGTCAAAAAAAGTCCAGCTCCTTTTACCATTTCTACATCGGTGGCGTCATTCTTAAACTGACAGAAACAGCACTCTATCTGGTAATGTGCTCAGGAATAGAGGCTTTTTCATCAGCAGCTACATGAGGGTGTCACGAACGTCAGCAGCTCCATGTCTCTGTCTGCGCTCCCAGAGGCGTGGCAGCCAGCGTACACTGTTGTTTTATCTGCTGTGATTACTTTATTTGGACTGCTACCCGCAGTCTCCAAACAGGCAGCTGGAAGGCAGACGAGTCTGTGCTTTAACACCTAGAAGCATGATAAACAGATCGATGACATCATTTGTTCGATGTTTACTCTCTCTAAATTATTAGCATGTGTCCTTCTAGCATCTTTCATCATGTTTCTCACTTGTCTGCTGTTTCTGTTTCACCTCATGCTTTTTTGCTGCCTCACATTTTCTCTGCTGAACAGTTGCTGTCCAACCTTGTAATCCCTCTCTATTATTCCCTATCCTTGCCTCTCTTCTCCCTTTTTCTCTCCTCAGTTGGGTGGGTTACCAGTTCCCCGGCTACCGTGGCAGCCAGTTTCTGCTGGAGAAGGGTGATTACAGGCATTTCAATGAGTTTGGTGCCCGCTGCCCCCAGATGCAGTCCATTAGGCGCATTCGTGACATGCAGTGGCACCCACACGGCTGCTACACCATGTCCTCCAAGTGAAACCCACCGAGGGCGAGGAAGAGAGGGACTGGAGGAGAGGCGGAGGCCGAAGGCGGGCACAGAGATGGAGGTGGAGGAGGAAGAGCAAAGAAGGAGAGGAGGAGGGAGAGGGTGTAATAATGTTTCCCCTGTCCTTAAATCTCTTGACGGTTTGAGTGCAGGATGGGGGGAGTACATTAGGTTGTTATTTATAGTTGTGATTTAGCGGCCAATGAAAAGTTATTCAAAGTTTAGGAGGAGATAATTACGATAACCACAGAGACTGCTTCTCATAATAAATGCTCTCTCCATTTTTGTTCTTCCTCTCTCGCTGTCTCCATTTGTCAGCCTCTGGCTCCCCACTCTCCTCTCTCTCCTCCCCTCCCTCCCTCTCTCCCCTCACATATATTATTCCACATCTCACCAACGTCAGCGCTCGCTCGACCTGTCAGAGCCTGACTGAAGGGGTACCAGCGTAGATTTCTGTTTGTTTGTGTGAACGGGGCACTGAGACAGAAGAAAACAACCACAGAGACAAATGGCGGTGACTGCTCTTTGCTCAGATCCTGCTACCACACCAGCCTTAAACCCCAATAAATCATCTCACTACCTGCTTTACTTGGAATGACATTTTATTCAACAGACTTTTATATATATTTAGCAAATGCACAAAAAAACTGAACCCAGCATGAGACCCTGTTATATTTAGTAAAAACAGATCCTCAAATTAAAGCTGCTACAATCAATATTTTTTCGCCGTCTACAGAGGGAGCAACACCCCACAGCAGAATCAGCTGAGTCAGTCATTGTCTACAACTCTGTGGAGCCTTAAAGCACTCTCATGGCTATCATGGAACTATTTATCATAGCTGATGAACACTGTGCTGGATTCAATGGCTAAAGAGCCACAAAAGAACAACAGGGAGACTCAATAAGTATCAGCTAACTTGTAATACATTAGAGTGTTTCCAAAATAAGTCCTGTGCATTTGCATTTGCCACTCGTGTGTATAACAAGGGAACTCAGCGTGTAATAAGCACACCAAGTTAATTTTATTTGGTTTAAACACAGCTTTACTGTTGCTATTGTGACTCGTTTCTCTTAGCCTCGAGTGGCCCAAGGGATGTACGCATGCCAATTAAAGCTGGTTTTCAGGAATAGTTAGTCCAGGGAGTCTAACTAATTTTAGTCCATGAGCCTAATAATATCATAATACAGCCTATTATGAAAACGTCCACATTTAATTGACTGCACATTTAAATATACTGCCTGAGATTTCTTCAGAACAATCTGACTCATCTTAAAGTGGATCCATCAACATGTTTTTACTCTTTGACTCTGCTAGAGTAGCTCTGTATCACTCACAGTTCAAAATAATCACTATTCTGTTCACATGTGCACTGGTGCAGCCTCTCGGTTCTTCTGTGCCTGAAAGCAGCTCATCTATTTCTTTAGGAAAAGTTGGTTCTGACTGGTTGTCCTTTGTAAACAAAAAGTTTGAAGAACAAGTTGGTGGAAGTTCTGTGATCAAAGTCAGAGATGTGAACCCGGGATATTATCATTTTAAGGAAATCTGCTCCATCATATAAGGAAAGAAGAGGAAAAACAGTCCACCGTGATTTTCAGCACACTAAGTCTAAATAAATTGTCATTCTCTTTCTTCACTTTCTACACATCATCCAGCATGGCCAGATGGACTCTTGAGTGATTCAGTTCTTCCATCTATATTTGACATAACTGCTGGTCCAGCACACCTAAATCTTTGAATAACCTTTACAGAGGTTATTGGAATCAGATGTACAGAGATTTTAGCTTCATTACCACTTTGTTTCAGAAACCTTTGTGATGCCAGTATGAAATGTTGGCAATTGACGGAGTTTAATTTGTTGTCATTTGAAACCTGAGGTATATTTTTGTCACATGGCTAAAGGAAAAAGAGCCAAGTTTGGAATCGGGAGGGATGCAGGATTTAACAAAAATCAAGCTATTTAATTAGACTGCTTTATATACTCACACACTGCGGGCTAATGGGGATTAGACAACTGGGAGGAAATGAGATCAGGTGTACACAATCCACATAAAAGACAACTAGATAACTAGTTGTAAGACAAACTTAAAAAAAATGGTGGTTGCTGCATTTGTACATCACATACAACCTGATCTCAGATCTCCAGAAGTGTTTGATCATGCAGCTGAGAGGGAAAATAACAAAACAGGAAAATAAACTTTAGATCTGAGTTGGCAAGAGAGGGTTATCAACGTATCAATATTAAAGAATCCCTTCATATTTTAAGAGCTAAAAAACTTGGTTGCGGATCAGAAACACGGTTCTGTGCTTCTTTTTGATTTTTAGCTTTCACTGTGCAGAGTGGTGCATCTGCACAGTTTGACAGATGAAAGCTGTTTTCAGATTAATTTGCTGGAAGTAGAAAGTTTTTCGGAGCTCCCCTATAATAAGACAAGTATATGCGAGCAGGAGTCATTCAAGGGATTGGAAGTCGATCCTGCCCCAGTTACCAACTTTCTGAAGTGTAACGTGGATAGTTGAACCTGTGCTGCTCTCTCCATGACGTAAGAAACATTCGCAAATATATTTAAAACAGATACATTTGCGTATTCATAACATCATTGAGAGAGGACCGAACATTAAAAAAAATCCTCTTCTAACTTATTTAAAACAATGTTCATGCACGCTGTAAAGTTCAACAGCTCACTTGTGTGACTTGCAAACTAGAATGTTAAACATATTTAGTATCTTGGACTTAATAAATGTTAAATGGGGCGGTCGTGGCTCAAGAGTTGGGAGGTCGCCTTGTAATCGGAAGGTTGCCGGTTCGAGCCCCGGCTTGGACAGTCTCGGTCGTTGTGTCCTTGGGCAAGACACTTCACCCGTTGCCTACTGGTGGTGGTCAGAGGGCCCGGTGGCGCCAGTGTCCGGCAGCCTCGCCTCTGTCAGTGCGCCCCAGGGTGGCTGTGGCTACAATGTAGCTTGCCATCACCAGTGTATGAATGTGTGCGTGAATGGGTGGATGACTGGATATGTAAAGCGCTTTGGGGTCCTTAGGGACTAGTAAAGCGCTATATAAATACAGGCCATTTACCATTTAAAAGCTATTCGTTAAAATTCCCCACAGACTCACCTTTTTAAAATCCTGAACTAGAAAACTAGAAAAACAGGTGACATTACAGCACATGAGACTTAAACGATACACTGCCAGCACCCGACCACTGCAAACCACAGGAGGAAACGAATGCCCTGTGTCCATCTTCCCATGGATCAGAGCTATTTTGGCATCACGGGGGAGACGTTCACAAAACTGGGTGAGATTTTAATGCTGTGGCTGATGGCTCTGTTATTAAACACCACACCAAAGAGTCTGCCTTTCTCAGAAAATCAACTTTTCTTGATTCCATAAACTCCAAGTAACTCAAAGAATACAGCATCCCAATAAATCTGTTACTTTAGAGAACATCTAGAGGCAATTTACAGTTTCTATCCCCAGTCCACCCACTGTGTATTCACCCGGCATAATGCCTGCTCCAAAGATGCAGATTTAATTTGTACTGATGGAAAGCAATTTGGACCAATTTGTTATTCTATAAAAGAAAATCAAAATCTGTGCCACCGCAGCACTCTGTCTACAGCAGCACTTTAGGTCTTTCTCACCAAAGAGATCATTAATGGCCAGCTGTGCCAACGTCAGCACCAAAGACAGATATGACTGCATTTTAGCACATCCTTTTCCATATGTGATAAATTATGCAATGCTTTCTTCTTCCCCTCAAGCTTATGAAATATTCATGATACCAAACTCCATCATTCATGATGTAATCTGCACACGATATCGATGCTTTGCGGTTTATCAAGGGAATCATCAATGACATCAATTTTATAGAAGAGGGCTTTTGTATTGCTGAGTGTTTGAAATCATGCAAATATAATAAGGCAGCTTTCAGTAAACAGCGTTAGGCTATTATTCAATCACTATTAACCCAGAAATGATAGATATCGTACAGAAATATCTCCCTCCATTAGTTTTCACCACATCCAGCCCATTGATCATTGTTCTACTTTCTATTAGACACCAAAATTTGATTATTGACACTAATGACACAATCTAAAAAGACAATAGCTAATATAGCACAATGGAATTTTGAAGTAATTTGAAGCTTATTTATAGTATTGGGGTTCTTTTTCTCTCCTTCAGCACTACCTTGTTGAAAAGAGAGACAGTTTCCATTCACCTTTCTTTGCAGTCAAAATAATGCTGTCTAGTTGCATGATCATAAAACATGCAAGAAGTCCTTAAAGTTCAAACACCTGCACATTCTGATGAAATCCAGCGTGATGCACCTGCAATCCTACTCTTTGAGGCCTTCAGTTTTCACTTATGGTTGATTAAGTGTCAGACAATCGTCTGGCTGGGGCGTCGTGTCTTGTATGTTTGATTTGTCTATTATTAAACATATACAAGGATTTTTTGTTGTGCAAATGCTTATGTGTCTGCTTTCTTTAAAACTGCAAATGTGAATTTTAGGTTAAGCGCCCAAGTCAGGTTCAGTGTTTCATTCCCAGGTGACTATATCAGTTGTTGTGCAGGGCTGCATATGCTTTGCAGCGCTGCACAATGAGTCAGTGTTTGCTGTTTCATATCATTCATAACATGGCTTTCATTTCAAAAGTGAGGGCTGAACCAACAATGATAGGATGCAGTCAAAGAGTGGACAGGAATGCCCTCTTTAGCAGGCCCACGAAATCACTGTCGAAATATGTCTGAGCTAAGCCAACTGGCAACCTCCGGGGTTCAAAAATAAAGGCAGAGCAGAAGTGCCAAAGGCTGGAGTTCCTCTAAAGACCACTTGAAAAGTGAATCAGTCCCCATAGATTATTATGTTAAACAGGATTAAAAGCAGGTTTACACACGTTGTTTCTTCCTCGTAACAGCTGGCAGGTGAGTGCATTTGTTCTCATGTATGTGGATGGCAGTAAAGCTTAAAGTGTGGGACAGGGCTGCTTTGATTTTTGGTGCCTCCCAAATATCAGCCTGGCCATGAAGACTGGATGACAAGGCAGATGTGCAAGACGAAAGTTTCAGTAGGTTTATCTTTGAGACACACAGTACAAACTAATCTGAGCAAAGTTTAACTAATTTGTAGTTTAAATTTTGATCATTTGCTCAAAGTTTGATCATCATCAGACTTGTCTCGTGTTCTATCATTGAAAAGTTTTTAAAGTTGATTATGTGCATCTCTGAATTCCTGCAGTTAACAAGTGGAGATTATGTTTCGGAATTTCAGGAGCGGGACTATGCCTCCAAACACGCTCCTTCCGGCTGTCATCTATATAGGTTCCCCCAGTTCTGCAAGTCGATCTTTCTCGTTTATGTGCCTGAAAGTCGTCAGAGGGATATGTTTCTGTTCATCTTCAAAGGTCTCGTGGCAAAGATGCCTTTTTACATCACCTCTGTGCTAGGCTGGTGCTCCAGGCCATATCAGACTCAATGTACTGACTGGCAATCACTGCAAGTGTGGACTGAGCTTGGAAAAACTGCTTCCATTTCTTTATGCTTCATCTGTTAGAACCTCTTTTAAAAGCACCCTAATTTATGTTTGTCATTACAAACCATTTAGCTTATTTCGTCACACTTTCAGCTTTATTAATCTTGTATGTTTAATAATTATATCCTTTTTTCATATTTGCATTTTTATTTGTACTTATTTGGCCATGAAATGTTTTTTGTTTACTGACTAATCACTTTAGGTAATCATTTTTGCTGAAATGATCTGGAGCACTGATTAAAATATCATATACATAAACAGTGTGTGTTTATTGGAGAGGGATTTAGAGTAACTCTGAATGAAGTATTAAGACACGTTCAGTCCCTGAACTTAAATTAGAATCCCTGAGGTTAAATTTTAAAGGGTTGTGGGTTGCAGACGCTCGTTAATAATTCATACATTTTTGCATTTCAAATGTCATCACTGACTGATTCTGGGTCAGAGTTGGAAGAATTTACTCATTTCTGAGTTTTTCATCCTAGTTGCAACAACAAAGCCTTCTGAAGTGGGAGCTGCTGTTATTCATTCTTGCTAGATTCAAAACATAAAGAGACGAAACAAGGTCACAATATCAAAGACAGTGAAACTAAAACTAACGACACAGTAAGTCGTTTTCTGAAAGATGACTGAGATTGTTTATATTTTAAAGAATGAGTCCTTAAATGCTCTCCATATTTCAGACATTTTCAGTATTATTAATGAATTTACTAGAAGAATATTTGCAATATTTGCAATAATTAAAATGTAAAACGGCTGCAACTGCTAACTAAAAAAACAACTGTTAGTGGGTAGACTCATACCCTGGCCTTAGTGGCCTTAATTGAATATATTAATTTGTAAAACCAGAGTTTTTAATGTTTTGGATTTTTTTTCAGGGATTTGACTCACAGCTACACATCAGTTCTCAATTAAAATGTTTTCTAAAATACTGAAAGTCACATCTTAGCGAAGACACTAACAATAACATCATGTTTTCTTTTTTTAAATAACACTCAAAGTTTTTCCTTTTTCATACATAGGCCCACCAAGGTTGTCATTTTTTCCACTTCTTTTTCTCGGAACTGCAGAGTGGCTGTAAATACATATTTTGACATTATTTTCAATGTGCAAAGATTTCTGTGAGAGATCAAAATAACTCTGCAGCACTTCGGCTTCCTGGCATCTGCCTTAAAACATAATCTTTATTATTAAGAAACGGGAAATGTTAAAAATAAGAATGGTTTGCATTTATATAGTGCTTTTCACCCAAAGTGCTTTACAATTCCACTATTCATTCACTCTCACATTCACACACTGGTGATGGCAAGCTACAGTTGTAGCGCAGACTGACAGAAGCGAGGCTGCCATATCGCGCCATCGGCCCCTCTGGCCATCACCAGTAGGCGGTAGGTGAAGTGTCTTGCCCAAGGACACAATGACCGAGACTGTCTGAGCCAGGGCTCGAACCGGCAACCTTCCGGTTACAAGACGAACTGCAAACTCTTGAGCCACAATCGTTAAGTCTGTACAACAACATGCTTCAGTGTACCAGTTTATTTGAAATACATTTAAATATGCAATTCTTAACACATTAATCACATTAATCAAGGACAACTAACTTTTAAACCAACTTTAGAAATGAAATATACAAAAACAATAACTAAGTTCATATAAAGCTTCAAAGAAATTGATCCTTGCTATCCAGAATTAATGCTTTTGAGATAATTTTTTATCTTATACCCTCTTTTTATCCTTAATACAAAGGCATAAAGTATAAAATTTTTTTAAAATGCAGCCAATGCATTAAAAAAAAGTTTGAAAAGCTGAATAAGTTTAACGAGTGGACAATCTGGACTGTACAGGAACTATGGGTGAAGAAATTCATAGCCCAAATCTTTCTTTTTAGAAAGATGGACTGAATTTTATGTGTCAATATTATCAAACACATTTTTAAAAAAAGTTTTCTAACTTTTATAAACCAGATTTTATGGCAGCCACAAGATTCTCCTTTCATAATCTGATATGTGTAAGGTTATTATATGTATCAGATATGATATTTCAACATATTAACTAAAAGAAAACCTACCAATGGGCAAAACTGATCCATGTGTAGTCAACTCTTTATAAAAGATTCATATCAGTTTGAACCTAACTTAATAACTAGTTTACAAACACAAAACTGCTTTAGGCATGATGTTAAGAAGTCATTGTGTTGCCTAGCAACCACCTGACAACATACTAATTGTAAACAATGCTATAGCATGTGCATGCTCTAGAGAAATAAAGCTCACAAATCAAAATACAAAGACAAACATTGCAACAGAGAAGGAAAATTGCTCCAGTAAAGTCCCCAGTTTTTACTCCCTGGGAAACAACATGACTTAACAAGTTTAATCGATTATAAAATATTTTAGCTCACCACTGGGTGATTCCAAATAAATAACAGTGCTCTTCTATCATTCTGCCTTTCAGACTCTTATTAGTGCAACCTGCCTTCTCCCCAGCTCTGCCTCACCCTGGTCATTCAAAGCCTGATTCAAGCCTCCATTTTCATCTTCACCACCATTAGCAAGACTCCAAAGGGTCCTGTCCTAATTTCTACAACTGCTGGGACTCCTGCTATGTTGGTTCATTAGAGTCTGATCACCAAATAGATGATTGATCATATTCTGTATGACAATAAAATATGTTCAGTTCTTCCAAATGACCTTTCCTTACGTTAGGGACAGATACCTTTATGTGAAAATACTACTCACTGACATGGTCGACTCTGCCAAGCCCTGCCCACCTGGTAGTTGATGCTTTCCTTTTTGCCTTAAGTGCCTGATTAAAAAACTAATTGCTTTGTTACTCCATTAGTAGCACCTAAAGCTGCTTTACTTTCCCTGAATTTAATATAATGCAGATTAAAAAGCAATTACAAATAAGGACCTCTGGGGCATGAATAACAAAGAGACATCAGGATGTCTTTTCCTTATCTGTCTTCACTCATCCCTTAGCCCCACAAATGGATTAAGCTGTCAAGTGAAAGTGGTCATCTATTTGATTAGTCAATCCACGGTGTTGGCTATGAGCACATTCACGTTTACCAGTTGATTGCAAGTACTTATATCTTCTAAACCTTTAGTCTATCAAAACTGTAGACCTTATTACTAACCACACACTAAGGTTTGAGGGATCTTCTAACATGGTTTCCCCCTGAGAACTAATCCATTAGTAAGCAGTGATTCTGTACATGTCATCTTGAACCTAACATTCTGTGGAGCAGGTTAGGTTGGACATTTACTAATGCTGCAAATGCAGGTTTGCTTGTTAAAAGAAACATTGAGAAAAATTTATGTTTATAGTCATTTTTGGAACTAGTTATTCTAAAATATACATTTACCATTATTACATTTGTTTTTATAAAGTTCTCTCCTGAAGCGGCCATCAGGAATTATTATATCATATGTTATTATATGAATGCATATTGTGCAATCAATGGAGAATTCTCAGAATGAATGAATGTAGCACAAAGTCATCACCACACTAACATGTAGGTGGAAAAAGCAACAAAAATAGCAAAAGCAATGGGAAGAAGTTTTCCAGCTGACTGAAAGTGAATATATCTCCACGTAAAGACACATCCAATGAGCTCAATAAATAAGCTCTCTTTGAGTCGTTTTGGTTTAATGTTGAGAAAAATTGTTTTTCCTGGGAACATGAAAGACTGGAGACAAGTGTGAATCCTCATCTGATGGATGAGTTTTTTCTTGCAGTGGCTAAATGGCTTCATAGAGTTATTTTAATAAGTGATGATGCACTTTCCTCATATTTTTAACATTCACTCAAACTTCTATGTAAAAAAGAGTCATACCCATTTTTACCAGAACACATTTCCTTGCAGACCCATTCCAGAAATAAACACTCTTGTTTTAGCTCAGCCGTCCTCAAGCATTCAAAATGGAGGGAAAGGCACACTTCACCTGTCACACTGGCACCCAGTTTAGTTCATTCTATAAATACACTGAGAAAAGACACCTACAAGGTGCTGTGAGCATTCCTCACTATGCAGTTAAATATGGATCGGAGGAGTATTGACGTCAGACTGACACGCACGCACTCACATGCACAGACACACAAGTTAACACACACATATGGGCCTTCACGTGTGAGTAGACCAGAGCGCAAGCTGGACCTCACACACACAAACATGCACGCACACACTCTAACACACTCTCACACTTTCGCTTCCTCTCTCTGTCTTACACACACACACACACACACACACACACACACACACACACACACACACACACACACACACACACACACACGAGGCTACTCTTATTTCTAGCCCTGCTTCTGATGTCACTCTGTGAATTGGGACTGTCTCAGCAGCGGATTATGGGAAGGCTTATGAGAGCTTAATGACTCCTTGAGGTACAATGCTGCTAAATAATGGGAAGAGTGAAAGAGAGCAAAGGATTAACATGCACACACAGATACACTCATGTTCAGCAAATCTTTCCCACAATCCGTTTGTAAAGCTCCACTTTTACTCCGTATTGGGATTTAATGTTGACTGCCTGGCTGGCTGCTTGCACAGGTAGTCCTTCACAAATTTCCCACGTGTGGTACTAATAAAGGTTATCTTATCTTATCTTATCACTCACATCAGTAAGCATTGGCAAATTCATTATGAGCTAAAGACACGCAAAAGGTTTGGTGTGACGGAAGAGGATGCTAGGCATAGGATGAGATGGAGGCTGATGATCCACTGCTGCAACCCTCTAAAAGGGGAGCAGCCAAAACACGAAGAAGAAAAAGAATTAAGAAGAAGGAATAAATCATTAGAAGCTGATGTAGAATATAAGATGTGTGCTCACCAGTGTTGCGACTAACGCGTTACTTAATAACGCATTAGTCCCAACACTGGTGCTCACACTTTGATAGCCAAGAATGTTCCTCATCACATTTCTTCTATAAGAATAGGGTCACGTAGGTATCGACCTTAAAGTGCATATAATAACATAAGCTACAAAATGAATCTGTGCAACCAAAAGATAGTATAAAGTATAAATAAATACACCTACTCTCAAGACCTTATATAAACAAATTCATGCCCATGACCTCAGGAGGTGGAACATCTCGCCCTGTAAGAGTCGTTCCTTTGGTCTCATGGAGAATAACTACATGTATAACTTCTCATCTGCTTAAACCTGAATGGGACTGTGGTGTGAATAGGATGACTCATGCTAAAAGGAATGCAAGGAGCTGAGCAATCTACATTGTTCAAACCTCATAGGGCAACAGATCTCAGAATAGCAGAGCTTTCTGGTTGCTTTGGGTAATTTCTTCTGCATAAAATGTTAGCAAATGTATATGCAATATGCCAGTAACTTTCAAACCTGACACCTGACACGCCACCTTTCCTATTTGCAGTGTTTTGACTTAGCTTTACACCTGAATGTGTTCCCACTCTGCTAACCTTTCCTCATTTGCTTTATTAGACAATTTCACACAATCCAAAAAAACTCTGGTGCTGCTTTTGGTTTGGATCAGTGTTTTGCCAAGTTTCTCTCCAAAGGGAGGATTGGTGTCCAATTGCATCTTTAGTTTGCTTGGCACCAGGTTAGCATTCAGCAACGTCTCTCAGCAGAGGAAACACTCGGGCTGAGAGCTGTTAACCTCCACAGCATCAGTTAGGGGTTTTCATGAGTTATGCTTTAATTACTGCCTCAGCCTTGTAACTGTGCAAACAAACTGGAAGCCTTGTGAAACATTCCTTAAGGATTTTTTGTTAATGAATAAAAATAATAAATACATAATAAATAAAATGTGCAAAGTCCTGATATAGTAAATGTTTGTAATCTTCTCTGTAGTTGTAAACTGGAGTAACAATGTATGGTTCTCACAAAAGTCAAAGGCACACCTGGACCTTTGAGTTTGGAACTGGCATCAGGAAAGTGAAAAATAAGTGGTACTAAAAATAAACAGCTAAAGGAATTTTTTAATAATTGGTAGTAATAATTTCGCTTGAGTGGGTGGCAACAGTTCAGTAACATGACTGGGTATAAAAATGAGCATCTCAGAGAGGCAGACTTTCTCAGAAGCAAATATCTGCAATGAACTGCATCTGCAAATATGTTAAACTGCATAAGGCATCTATTACATTATTATAAGAGTCGCATGATGAACTGGAACTTTCATCAACTCAAAACATATGACAGGTGAGCATCATATATCAGACACGAATGAGACAACTTTCCTGTCATCCCTGTCTTCCAAGACATTTACAGATTATTTGTGATGTATGTACCCAAAAATGTCCATTTTCTTCATTTTAACATTTGACATGTTTTCTGTGTTTTACCGTGGATAAATATGGGTTTATGGGATCTGAAAATCAATGCATTTTCTTTTAAATTTACATTTTACACAGCTTCTGAACTGGAAATGGGCTCATAATCAGACTTCTGGTTGAGTATCCCTGCAGCAACTGAACCACAACATTAGCATGGGGAATGGCACAAACAAACCAGCGCTGTTTAGGTATTCAATACCTCAACTGGACACTAGGTTAGTAACTCATTTTCCCTGACTGTGCGCAGGATAGGGGTTAAAAGTGATTCAGCACCTCATCTATAGCAGACTGTATTGGTGAACTACTTTAAGGGCTTTTATTCAAGCCTCCATTGCATGGCCAGTCCTCACAAACATGAACAGGTCAACTTTATCTGTGTCTTTGAACTGACTCTAGTTTTAAAAATCAGCTCTGTAGGATAGATTAGTTTCTAAAGCCTTTGTTTTATCCAGAAATCAAGGACTTGCTGTTATCATAAGTGCAGGTTAATGTTTTGCTGCCAAAGCTGTTTCCAGTGTGGAAAATTACGAAGTCATGATACACGGGCTGCAACATGTGTCTCATGTGGCTCAAAAAGATGAGCCGCATGAAGGCATCCACATGAATGGATGCCTGCATATTAAAATCCATCCTAAATTAGGAGCAACAAAAGCATCCTAAATAACAGCTGAACCAATTATTCATGTTTGTTCTTTATGTTACATATATCAAAATTGAAATCTTCCTCTGAGTGCAAGCAACCTTGTCTCACATCATCTAACACAAACGAACACTTTGACCCACTGGGTCTGATTACCGTATGCCCCACAGGGCATAGAGACACCCTCTATGCCCTGTGGAAATCAGATTTAACTGATAAAGCTAGCAAAGCAGAGCAGTGTGTCAAAAACAGCTATTTAAAAGACAGCTTCCACTGCTGCTCAGCAATAATCTCATTGACAAATGAGACATTTCCTGGAAAAAACTAATTTGGGTGTGACCTGCAAGGTAGGGCTTAGACACAAGCCAAGGGTTCAAAAATATTCTTCACTACAGGGATAAATATAGTTTTTCTTTGATAGTCTTCTCTAACAATATAAAAATAGCCCAGACCCAGAAGTGCTACCATATAAGATTAGAAAAGATGAGATGTGAAATCAAGTGCTACAATAGCCTAGAACAAAGTTACTTAAATAAATTAGAATATATCTTGTTAAAATAAAATATAGTGCATCCTATCTAGGTTAACTAGTGATTCTAAAATGACAATAAGTTGCATCTCTGTATCTTTAGTCTTGTGAAGGATTGTTGACCTGTCTGCAGCGTACCTGACGTTTGCACTATAATTCTGATTTGGATACACTGGAGAAAATGGGTGGATGAAAAGACCAAGTGGCTCAATAAGGCAAAAATTACCCAAAAGATAGGAACACAATTAAATAGAGAAACATATTTAATAAAATCATCACAAGAAAAAATAAGTAGGCAATTTAAACAATAAACATTTCCCATATTGTCCTTGTGCCAGTGGAACTGAGAAAGTGTGTGAAAGTTTTCTTCTACATGTTCAGTAAACGGTGCAGTGTGTAGTCTGGATTATCTATGACTGATACCATTTCTTCCAGTGACCTTCTCTCCAGGCTTGCTACAGTGCTGTGAGTGATGTCATGCTACATGCTACATTCACAAAGCAACAACAACCATAGAGAGTTTCCTCTTCAAGGACTTCAGACACATTCTACAGCTGGCAATTTAATATCCAGGCCACTGAAACATGCTGCAAGACAATTGTCACAATTTACAGGAACACAAGAACTGAGCGGTGGATTAACATGACTAAATCTATTTTCTGACTCTAGCGTACCTGTAACTGGAGGTGACAAACAATGGAATTTACAACTGCACCTGCTGAAGTCAAAAGAATGAATTTGTTCACACAAGGTCTCAAGAGTTGGTGAAAGGATAGTTATTATTAGATTTCAACTGTAGTCAAGATCAGACTGAGATTGAAAGAGTAATTAAGTTTCATTTACACAAGTGAGAATGTACAGTAGTTTCTTCACTTTGGAGGCCTATGAGGATGCTAAATTAACTTGAGGTAATAAATAAATAAATGCAATAAGAAATGAATAAAAAACAGTAAGACACATTAGAGGAAGAAAGAAACCCACAACAGTTTGTCGTGTCTTTCCCCGAGAACGCTGAACCTCCCAAAAAGTTGATTCTGTTCATCTGGACGTGATGTTTTCAGTGGGAGAAACATTTCATCACTCATCCAAGTGACTTCCTCAGTCTCAGCTGACTGCAGGTTTTCCCAACCTTATAAACAGTACATTTGCACAATGACTGAAACTAGCACACTGAATAAACAACGGGCTGTGAAGTCAGTTCCTTGATCATTAATATGCAAACTGTCATGACAAAATGCTATGTCTAGGTGAACAGAATCAACATTTGGGGATTTACTTTGTTCTAATGTGCAAAATAAAAATAAAAACATAAAATAAAATAAAACAAAAACAAAAACAAACAAACACAATGTTCATTAACAATTTCAAAACCAAACGCGACTGCAGGGGCTTATTTTCCTTACTAAACTATGATGAAGCCACGAGCAAAGCTCTAACTGGATAAAAATGATTGCATGCTTCTTAGGGATGCTCTCTGCAATAATAAGTTACAGGAGCAGCAGCGAGTGCTTTTGGATTTGGTCCCAGATTCCACCTCTCAGGCTGCCCTGACCCTCCAATGTGTGAAGAATCCTGAGAGGAATACCTGAAATTAGATAAGTGAAGTCTGACTGACAACCCCCCACTGGCACCCCCACCTGAACCGACACATGTCTGATCATCAGCTTTCTCTGTATTTTCAGCATCCTGTGTGTTTTATATCCACATAATATATATTTATCTTTTGTATTTTGTATTTATAATTTTATGCATTTGTTTATTTTATATTTGTATATTCTGAACACAGGGCAGTGATTAGCACTGTTGGCTCAAAGCAGGAAGATTGTGGCTTCAGAAATAGTGGCCTGCTGGGGCGATTTTGTGTGGAGTTTGCATGTTCTCCCCTGGCTTGTGCTTGAACATGACTGTGAATGTTGCCTGCCTCTCTGTGTTAGCCTTGCATTTGACTGGCAGCCTGTCCAGAGCGTACCCCGCCACTGGCCCTGTGATGGCATGGATTGGCCGCTGGTCCTTTGTGACCCTAAACTAAATAAGGAGAAAAAAGTGGATGGAGTTATGTATTCTCCAACTTTTTCAAGCAAATTTCTGTCTCATTTGATCCTCTGTACTTAAGTATGAAATAATTACCTTTGCTTCCCACTCACTGCACAGTAACTGTTTACTGCTTTTCCCTTCAGATTTGCAGGCAGATAAAATAAAATAATCATTTGGAGGATTCTTTGCATTGTTAGCTGCTATAATACAAAATTTTGTTTGCAACAGAATGCGTCATCTGTACTAATTTTACTATTTTAATAATTAAGTCCTACATACAGCCTTAGTAATCACAGTCTGGATGCAGCCATTGTTACGTGCAGAAGTTGTGATGTATAAGTGTGGAAACAGCTTGAACACGTATGTCGAGTAGGAGTCTACTGATGATTTTAGCCTCATTGTCCAATTATGAGTAATGTTACCTCATTATTATAAACTGGAGGGTGGAGAGGTGAGGTGGCAGAGCATATGGAGAAGTAAAACTTTCTTTGGTCTGCTGTATGATTCTGTGGAGCTACTTTCTAGATGTCTAGATCTGTATGCAGCCACTCAAATGAACCATTCACATATTTGCACTACTTCTCACACGCATAAGCGGACACGTGCAAGCGCATAGATACTCAAGCCTGACAGTTGGTGTGCGTCATGTGGTGCTGATGCTCATTCAGTGCCTCTATGAAAAGTCTCAGGCTGACTGTCGAGTGATGCAAGATTGATATGTAACTCCTCTTCTTTTTGCTCAGACAAACAAGTGGGTGTGTTAAGCTTTCAGGAAGATCTGGTAGTGAAGGAGAGGGAAGAAGTGGGAATAATGCAGCGTTGATTATGTTTTCTAGTTTGTTGACGCGGTATTTCACTCATGTCTGACATGTTCTGGGAAATCTACCTGTTTAGCTGTGCGATATGCGTAAAATGATTCTTGACAGCGTTTCTGCCTCTCTCTCTAATATATCTCACCACCTATCTGCCTCCAGTGGTCTTTAGCTCAGTCTTTCTCCCACCTTTCTCCCTCCCTTGTCTCTCTCTCTCTCTCTCCCTCACTCTCTCTGTCTCTCTCTCTCAGTCTCTATGCCTCCAGCGAAGGCCTTTTCCTTCTTCAGTTTACTGTGTCCGCATTACGCGCCCATCTGCGTCACGCATGAGGCATGGCTGAGTGTTAAAAATAACAGATGAAAGGGGAACAGACGGATGCAAAAAGAGAGGTGAGGGGGCTGATGACTAGGGTTAGGGATATGGAGGGGAGAGGAGGCGAGAGAAGGAAGAGAGGGAGGACTGGCCTTAGAAGCACCAGCCTGCAGGATAGAACTAAAAAAACCCACCCCATCCATCAATTGTTCATATATTTGTTCTGAAGGCCATTATCTGCAACTGTGGTGGCACAGAAACAGGCTTAAACAGGGCTTGAATCCTGTCTGCTTGAGGTTATTAAAGATCTGAATGAAAGCATGTGGGTCCCGAGTGATGGGAGGACTTACGTCGTGTGTGGTGTCTGCTCTCTAAATATAAAAGAAGAAACTTGTATAGTTTTTGTTTAGTTTGAGTCACACTCAAAGTAAAGTTGCTAGTCACTTAGGTTTAGGGTTAAAGGTTAATGATTAAATAAGATTTAAATCGAAGTTATTTTATGATCTTCTAGATTAAGCTGAACAGTTATGGTTACAATATTTTATATTTCAAACATGCATAACGTGCCATATTTTTACAAAACTGGCTTTGTGTGGCTCTATCCAGAAATATTTAGAACTACTAACTTAAAAAACAGTGATTAATAAATTATCAACTTGATGCTGTAATTGATAAACACAGGCAGAGGTTTAGTCTCTCTAGACTTCTTTTTTTCATTGTTTGGTTCTTAGCTTTGTTCACGTAATGAATCAGGATTTTTTTGTCATGGTTGCAGGTTTTTAAATCAACCCTGTCAGGGTCCTGGGTCTCCTGACCCAGCGTTTTAGTTCTTTGTGATTTTTGTATTATTGTACTTGGTGTGAGTTTCTAGTTTCGATCCCTTGCCCTTCATGTTTCTCTATGTCCCCTCTGTTCTGTGTAAGTCTGTGTCTGCATGTTTGATTTCCCCTCTGTGTCTCTCGGTTCTTAGAGTCCTCTGCCTTATGGTTTATGTCTCTGTGTTTCTTAGTTGCTGTCTCCACTGTGTCAAGTTCGCGTCTCTGTGTGATCCTTCCTGTTTTACTTTGAAGGTCCGTGTCTTATGTGAATGTGTCCTGCTTTGCTTGTCTCGTCAGTTCTAATTTCCCCCAGCTGTGCTCTCCTTCTGTGTCTCATTCTCCTCGTTACTTCCCAGTGTATTTAGTCCCTGTGTTTCTCTGAGTCAGTGTTGCGTCGTACCCTCAACAAGCTGTGTGTGTTTTGCCTCTGTGTTTCCAGTGGTTTTCCAGCATTAAAGCTGCGCTTTAAGTTGAACTTCTGTGTCTGAGTCCTGCATTTTGGATCCACCACTCCTGCTTGCTCGCCTGCCACACAGCCAACCATGACAAACCCCAATAAAAACATCCCTCCCATCCCCCGACTTCCTTTACTAGTGTGCAATGCTGGAAAAATGCATAGAACCTTTGGATCTATACATGTTGTTAATGCAAATTACTTTCCCATTTTGTGGTTTTGTGCATTAGTGGTGGATATTACCAAAGAAATCTGCAGTTAATGCAAACCATTTGACACAATCTGACAGCTCCCTCTTTGCCTTATCTAAGAGGTACAGTCAAAGTTCTGGATAAAAAAAAAAAAAAAAAAAACGTAATTAAATTTATCTGAAATCCCCTTTAAGGTTCTTACCTCGTACAGTGCAGAACTGCTTCCAACTGCTGCTTGTTTTACATCGCTCCCTCAAAGTCCCGTCTGGACCAATTTGCATTTGGCTTCTCTGATCTAGTGGCATAATGGCATGCACCAGAGTTCAGACTGTTTGTTCTGAATGTTCTTCATCAGATGCCCCAGGATGTTACAGTGAAACTCAGTCTGATCATTAGGGACAACTTTCTGTTTGCAGTTCTGACCTGATGCACTGCCTTCAGGCCTGAAAACTTTACACTCTAACACTTTAAAAGTTGTTTTGGGTTATATTGCACCAGTTTGATCTGTCAAGTTTCTGTCTTATGTGAATGTGTCCTGCTTTGCTTGTCTCGTCAGTTCTAATTTCCCCCAGCTGTGCTCTCCTTCTGTGTCTCATTCTCCTCGTTACTTCCCAGTGTATTTAGTCCCTGTGTTTCTCTGAGTCAGTGTTGCGTCGTACCCTCAACAAGCTGTGTGTGTTTTGCCTCTGTGTTGCCAGTGTTTTGTTTCCAGTTCCAGTGTTTTGTGCTTCAGTGTTTTAGTCCACCAGCGTTTTTGTTTGTCTTTTGGTGAGTTTAGTAGTAAGAGGTTTTCCAGCATTAAAGCTGCGCTTTAAGTTGAACTTCTGTGTCTGAGTCCTGCATTTTGGATCCACCACTCCTGCTTGCCCGCCTGCCACACAGCCAACCATGACAGAACGACGCAACCATCAAATGGATCCTGCGGACTCACGGTCTCAGTATCTCGCGCAGTTGTGGAATTACTGCCGGGAGGTAATCCACGCTGAGGACACCCCCAAGAGACTCCTTCAGGTGGTCTTTTTCGACAACTTTTTGTCTTCCACCCTCTGCACAGCTGGTTTTTTGGACATTAATGGATTAAAACAATTAATAACAGCTCTGAGAGCCAGGATTTGCTTCGAACTGTTTGGCATGGGCGGTCCAGGCAAGGTAGAGTCAGCTACCCTCCTGGAAGCCCTCGCTGCCTGGTATTCTCAGCATCAGCATCTGTTCCATCAAGCTCTATCACTAAATCATTCCATCCTCCCTTAAGAGAGGGACTGCATCCTCGTTGCCTTCACCCCAGTACACCAGTGTCACCTGTGTCTCCAGCAGCTCAGCTCCCAGTGTCGCCGGCTCAGCAGCCGCTCTCAGCCCAGTTAGCTCCCCCGCAGCCGCTCTCAGCCCAGTTAGCTCCCCCGCAGCCGCTCTCAGCCCAGTTAGCTCCCCCGCAGCCGCTCTCAGCCCAGTTAGCTCCCCCGCAGCCGCTCTCAGCCCAGTTAGCTCCCCCGCAGCCGCTCTCAGCCCAGTTAGCTCCCCCGCAGCCGCTCTCAGCCCAGTTAGCTCCCCCGCAGCCGCTCTCAGCCCAGTTAGCTCCCCCGCAGCCGCTCTCAGCCCAGTTAGCTCCAGTGCCGCCCGTAGCCCAGGCCCCAGTAGCTCCAGTGCCGCCCGTAGCCCAGGCCCCAGTAGCTCTGGCTCCAGCATTACCGGTTCCACTCGTTCACTCCATGCAGGGAGAAAGCCTAAGTCCTACTCAAGGTGCTTTTCATGGTTCAGCCGCCATTGGCACTGTTTGCCGCTCCAGGGCTTCCCCAGAGGCTAGGTCCCAGTCCTCAGCTGATGCTGGACCCCTGGAGTTTAAGCAGCCACCTGGGAAGTGCCCTGTGTCAGTGCTGTCTGAGCAGGGCCAGTGCTCAGCACAGCACCCATTTCCTTCATGTCTGCCAGTGGACTCCATGCCTGCTGGCTTTGTGATGGCTTCTGCTGGAGGGTCCAAGGGGCCCGTCCAGCCTTCGTCTCATGTCTCCGCTGGAGGGTCCGACGGACCGCTCCGGCCTTTGTTTCCTGTTTCAGCTGGGGGGCCCGAGGAGCCCGTCCAGCAGCCCTCCTCGTCAGCTGGTGGTTCCGGAGAACCACACCAGCCTCATGCCTCCTCGGCTGGAGGGTCCGAGGGGCCCGTTCAGCCTCCTGTCTCCGCTGGAGGGTCAGAGGGGCCCATTCAGCCTCACGCCGCGTCAGCTGGAGGGTCCGAGGAGCCTGTCCAGCCGCCACCTGCGGCCGCCTCGTCCTCGCCTGGTCCGGCTTCATCCGAGTCTTCGTCCTCGCCTGGTCCGGCTTCATCCGAGTCTTCGCCCTCGTCTGGTCCAGCCTCATCAGAGCCTTCTGCCTCGCCAGGCCCAGCCTCCGTGTCTTCATCCACGCCTGGTCCAGCTTCTGCCTGTGCTTCGCCTGGTCCTGCCCCGCCTGGTCCTGCCCCGCCTGGTCCTGCCCCGCCTGGTCCTGCCCCGCCTGGTCCTGCCCCGCCTGGTCCTGTGCCCACCGGGCCTCAGCCAGTACGCTTGACACTGGGGCGCCGCCGCTGCCTTCCGCGCGGCCGGCCCCCTGAACTGCTCCTTTGTCGCCGCCGCTGCCTTCCGCGCGGTCGGCCCCCTGCACTGCTCCGTCGTCTCCTTCGTCGCCGCCATTGGCTTCCGCACGGCTGCCCCCCTGACCTGTTTGGACTCCTGTGCTGTCGGCCCCCTGGCCAGCCCCCTGCATTGTTCTTTTTTCTGGGCTCGTGTTTTGTTTTGGGGCTTTCTTGTGCTTTGGTGTTTTTGTTTCGTGCCCTCCTTCCTGGGCCCCCGCCGCCCGCCCTGGTCGGGTTGTTTTCTGTTTTGGGCGGTTTTTGGGTTTTTTTTTCGTTTTCTTGTGTTGGGCTGTTGGGAGCCAGCCCTTGGGGGGAGGGTACTGTCAGGGTCCTGGGTCTCCTGACCCAGCGTTTTAGTTCTTTGTGATTATTGTACTTGGTGTGAGTTTCTAGTTTCGATCCCTTGCCCTTCATGTTTCTCTATGTCCCCTCTGTTCTGTGTAAGTCTGTGTCTGCATGTTTGATTTCCCCTCTGTGTCTCTCGGTTCTTAGAGTCCTCTGCCTTATGGTTTATGTCTCTGTGTTTCTTAGTTGCTGTCTCCACTGTGTCAAGTTCGCGTCTCTGTGTGATCCTTCCTGTTTTACTTTGAAGGTCCGTGTCTTATGTGAATGTGTCCTGCTTTGCTTGTCTCGTCAGTTCTAATTTCCCCCAGCTGTGCTCTCCTTCTGTGTCTCATTCTCCTCGTTACTTCCCAGTGTATTTAGTCCCTGTGTTTCTCTGAGTCAGTGTTGCGTCGTACCCTCAACAAGCTGTGTGTGTTTTGCCTCTGTGTTTCCAGTGGTTTTCCAGCATTAAAGCTGCGCTTTAAGTTGAACTTCTGTGTCTGAGTCCTGCATTTTGGATCCACCACTCCTGCTTGCTCGCCTGCCACACAGCCAACCATGACAAACCCCAATAAAAACATCCCTCCCATCCCCCGACTTCCTTTACTAGTGTGCAATGCTGGAAAAATGCATAGAACCTTTGGATCTATACATGTTGTTAATGCAAATTACTTTCCCATTTTGTGGTTTTGTGCATTAGTGGTGGATATTACCAAAGAAATCTGCAGTTAATGCAAACCATTTGACACAATCTGACAGCTCCCTCTTTGCCTTATCTAAGAGGTACAGTCAAAGTTCTGGATAAAAAAAAAAAAAAAAACGTAATTAAATTTATCTGAAATCCCCTTTAAGGTTCTTACCTCGTACAGTGCAGAACTGCTTCCAACTGCTGCTTGTTTTACATCGCTCCCTCAAAGTCCCGTCTGGACCAATTTGCATTTGGCTTCTCTGATCTAGTGGCATAATGGCATGCACCAGAGTTCAGACTGTTTGTTCTGAATGTTCTTCATCAGATGCCCCAGGATGTTACAGTGAAACTCAGTCTGATCATTAGGGACAACTTTCTGTTTGCAGTTCTGACCTGATGCACTGCCTTCAGGCCTGAAAACTTTACACTCTAACACTTTAAAAGTTGTTTTGGGTTATATTGCACCAGTTTGATCTGTCAAGTTTCAAGCCCATGTTGACACACGTAAGTAGTGAGCAAAAAGACAGATGTATTACATCGGTACACAACGTGGCAATGTTGAAGGCAAATTCTGTTTGGGTATGATATTGGATTTTTATTAGGGAGAACTGTAGAACTTCTGGATTGTACTTCATAAGAATACTGACATGTTGGTTTGAACCAACAGGTGATGTGGAGACTGTCATTTTATCCAGCCTTTACATTATGCTGCCAGATGAATATCAATGTTTATGTTGGTGGTAAAATGATAAATGGACTGATTCTGATAGCGCTTTTCTACTCTCCCGGAGTACTCAAAGCGCTGTATACAACATGCCTCATTCACTCATTCACACCCACAAGCACTTCTAAACACAAGGGCAAACTAAACTACGATCAGTCTAAGTAATGAACAAGTTCAGATGACAGTGCTGTAAGAGACAGAAGCTGGTGTAACCCACATAAAATGGGGGTACCACTTTAAGGACTGATATGAGGAGAGATGGACAGCCTGCCCAACCAATCGAAATGCACAGGTCCCAGTATGTTTTGACCAATGGGAGAGCAGTCTGCCGCTGTATGTCCCACCTACGTGCTCTGTGTTTGCCGCTATGTGTGGAGGTAGTCGCGTGCTGGCAGGAGAAAAGAGAGACTGAAGCTTTTGAGCTGAAAAAAAAGTATTAGATATAAGTTGCAACCAACTGTGTTGCACATAAGTTCACTGGTTATCAGCTAACTTTCATGTTAGAAGTAGCCGCAGTGAGTAAACAGGCAAATGCTGCATTTTTCTGGTGACTTTAGAAAGTACCACGTGGAGGTAAACTGTTAGCCTTTGTTAGCTCTGGTTGCTATCAACTGCCTGGAAGTTCATCTCAATCTGCTTCCAGAAGCAAGAGCCCTGCATTTTCCGACCGAGAGACACTATGCCATTGTCTTCGGCCGTGATGCGCTGAGGTCGGTGAGCACATGTTGTATGTCTCAGTTAGTTCATGTCTGTTTCACATTTTATCGTTGAGAAACTGAATTAATCTCAATTGTTTGATTAATAATTGTCGCATATGCGACATATATGCATATGCACTGACTTTACTTGGTTTAATGCATAGTTTGTGTAAGAGAGATGTTTTATTTTTGCAAAATTGAGTATTTTTATTGCAAATTTATGTTGAATGTGATTTAAACAAAATCCTAAGTTGTGAATTATAGCTAGAACAGCATAATTAATATTTGAATTGCTCTTCTGATCCTGTCTGTTGACAGGTCAGGTTTTTTTTGTATGCTGAATTGTTCCTGAGGTGGATTCCTCCAGTGAAATAGGATTCCTCCAGTGAAATAGATGGCGAGCCTTCCCACCTGGACTTAGAGAGACTGAGATTCGCTTCTTTTCCACTTGATGATCTGCTGCACCTTGCGGTGTGGTAGGACTGTATCACTCACACTTTCACGCACAGCTGGTTATACATAAGACCACTGACTGACATTCTTTCATCCCTATTTTCTTTCACACCCTGGGAATTTTTTGGACTTTACCCCTTGGACATTTTTTATTTGGGACTTTAAATAATGAGCTGTTGTGTAGAGCATTCTCCACATGTGAAAAGAGTGTGAAATTTTCATTTGAATGTACATTGGATTTGTGTAATCTGTTTCTATAAGAGTTAAGGAGTCAGGTTACTAGGGTGCACCCGAGCATTGAAACCCAAACATTGAAAACCAAAAATAACACTTGGCCAAGTCATTGCTTTAGTAGTTTGTGTTTTACTTTTCTTTTAATTTTTGTAAGTTTCCTTTCTACCATTGTAAAGTGTCTTTAACCTGTGCTTGTCAACCTTATGGTTTATGTCACTAAAGTTGGCTGGTTCTTTTGAGTTACATTCTTGTCTCTGTGTCTCATTTGAACACACCCCTGTGCTCCTATAGTCGAGCCTATTGGCCCATTGATATATTCTTTTCAACAATTCCCCTTACTGTGTTACACTGGGCTATTGGATAGTTAAAGTTGTTCAACAGTTGCAGTGCCAGTTAGTGTTTGGAGGCTCCACTGCACTTGAACAATCCCATATGGAAAAGAAATAGTAAAAACTTATATGTGATTACTCATGAAAGTGGCCAGTTTCATGAGTATAATAAGCATAATAATATATAAGGTTCAAGGTTCTTTATTTGTCACATGCATAGTTATACAAGTATAACACACAGTGAAATGTAGCCTTACACGCTCCTCGACATGTGCAAAAATGGGGGGGGGGGGGTAGAGGAAGAACTTTATATATATATATATATATATATATATATATATATATATATATATATAGAATATATACAATGGGTGAATATGCAGTAGTAGCAGCAAGCAGGTGAATTCTGTACATTAATATGAATAGACATCTGACATCTGACATATATATATAAATCTCACAAAGCCATATTTTATTCACAACTTTACTGGCAACAGGTTAGTAAAATGACCGAGTATAAAAAGATCAGAGATGCAGTTTATCCGAAGGAAAGATATGCCAAGGTTCACCAATCTGCAAGAAAATATTTCCACTAATTGTGGAACTATTTCAGAATAAGGTATGTAATAATGAATGTAAAATAGTAAAGAATTATACATCCTCATTTACAGTACATAATATCACCAAAAGATTCAGAAAATCTGAAGAAATCTCTGTGCACAAGGGACAAGGCCAAAAATCAGCACAAAAATCAGCTTGTGATTTTTAGAAGGGCACTGTAATGGAATCTGTAATGGAAATCATTGCATGGGCTCAGGAACACTCCCAGAAATCACTGTCTCTGAACGCAGTTCACCATGCCATACACAAAGTTTAAAATCTCTCATGCAAAGAATAAGCTGTATGTAAATAAGACATATAAACATGATCCAGAAATACCAATGAATTAGAAATTCTGAAATTCCTATACTACATCCTCTAGACCAGGGGTGGGCAATTCCAGGCCTTGAGGCCCGGTATCCTGCAGGTTTTAGATATCACTCTGGGTCAGCACACCTGAATCCAATAATTAATTCATTACCAGGCCTCTGGAGAACTGCAAGACATGTTGAGGAGGTCATTTAGACATTTGAATCAGCTGTGTTGGATCAAGGACAGATCTAAAACCTGCAGGACACCGGCCCTCGAGGCCTGGAGTTGCCCACCCCTGCTCTAGACTGAAGAGGAGGGGGACTTGTTATTAATACTCAGTTCAAAAGGCTGCATGTCTGATGGGATGAGGGTGCCTCATTAGTGCCTAATAAACTGGCAGCTTGCATATCTGGAAATGCGCCATCAATGTTACAGGTTTCAGGAAAATATGATCCCATCTAGATTACATTTTTCTCGGAAAAGGCCTTGCAGATTTCAGCAGGACATTACTAAAGTGCACAATGCATCAATTAAAACAGTGTGGCTTTGTAGTGGAAGAGTGTGATGGCTGATACTCCTCTCTATGGCCACAGCCCAACTTTTCCATGAAGTGTTGCTATCATCATATTGTTGTCTCAGGAAGAGATGGGCAGCAACGCGTTACTGTAATCAGATTACTTTTTTCGAGTAATGAGTAAAGTAAGGGATTACTATTGCAAAAGCGGTAATTAGATTACTGTTACTTTCACATAAGCACGCTGCGTTACTGTGTTACTAAAACCGTGATTTTCTTGAGAGAGTGTCTCATGACAGTGATGTAAGCGAGTGCAACATTCGTGGCAACAGCTGTGTGCAGATCAACAATGAATCATATATCGAGTGCGGGAGAGAGTATGAGCGTGCAGCGTTTAAAACGTGGAAGTACTGACCTTACTTTGAGTTTGATTCCATAAAAAGTGACAAAAACATTAGCGTCCACTGTTCACTGCGTGGGAAGAAAACTTCTTTTTACAGCGAAAAAAAACCCTAAACAAGCACCGAGTGCGCAACGACGTAATGGGAAATTCACAGAGAAACTCGCGGATTCTTCAACTGACCGCTGCGGCACACCTGCACCAGGGTAAACCTCCGCCTACCGCAGTCCTGCTTTACAGGTGAAAATAGAACAACAGGACCGCTGAGTCTTTGATTTTATTTATTTTCTGCTGTGTTTCACTTGCATCTATTTGAAAGAGTGAGTGTAAACAGACAAAAATATTTTATTTTATGTGCTGGAATGTGCAGAAAATAGGTTTAAATGTTAAACAAATTTCTTCCAGTCAGAGAATGTTGCATTTTTGCTTGATGCATAAAGTTAAAAGATTAAAACTAATAAAACAAGTTTTAAAAAGAGACGTTTCTGTTTGATTACGTTTTGTATGATGGATTATGCAGAAAAAGTAGAATTAGGCTGAAAGATCTATCGCTTTATCACCTGTTCAGGTTGTAAATTGTGTTTTTAAAAAGTAACTAAGTAACTAAGTAACTAAGTAATTAATTACTGTTGAAAATAAGTAATCAGTAAAGTAACGGGATTACTTTTTTGGGGAGGTAATCAGGGGAGGTAATCAGTAATTACCACTACCACTCTTGGTGGTAGTGGTAATTTCTTACTGATTACTTTTTTTAAGTAACTTGACCAACACGGGTCTCAGGTTAAGCATTTAAACCTTTTCTTATTTCGTGTTTATAAGATATAAAAATATGGGGTTATGAGATCTGCAAATCATTGCATTCAGCCCAACTTTTCTGGAACTGGGGCTGGATTTAAAATGTGTTGATGTGTGTGTGTGTGTGTTCATGGACAGACTGCTAAGCAGAGGAGTTATAGGGAGCCACACACTGTTTGTTAGCTTACTAAATTTAGCGGCTAATAATCCTACAGACATCAGCTCCTGTTGGTCAGTGTTGGAGGATGTGTGAACCCCACATCATCAGTGTGAGGACTGGAGTGCTGCTGCCAAATGTTGATTATTATCCCTTTAAATGCAGTGTTAGCTGTTTGTACAAAGAGCTTTCTCTTTTTCCAATGAAATTATGAATATGATGGTAACTAGCAGGAGTGGAAGTACAGATACTAGTGTTAAAAAATATTTATTTACTTATTTACTATTTACTCCAATATTCCAACTTCTTTACTCAAATAAAAGTGAAAAGTTATAGGCTCTGAAATGTACTTAAAATTTCTACCATCTATTTTTATGCAAAGCTAACTGAACCGTGTGCTGTATAATATTAATAATAAAATAATATGAATAGATAGAAATACAAACTTCAGTCTAAATTTGAATTCTAATAAATGCCCTGAGCTTGAATCAGTTAAATAGAACATGAGCGGAGAAAAAGAAGGAAAATAAAAAAATAGCTCTATTTTCTGTAACCTACACTGTAGAGGGTGACTTAAAAGTGGGACTCGGCAGGTGAGGAACCCTAAATGAGTTGTAATGGCTCAACTTCTATTGAGCACTCTGGTAGATTGTCTTAGTGTACATGCTGTGATCATCTGACCTGCTGCTCTTTGTGGACGTACACACCTGAATTCAACCAGATGTTTCATGAGTTGGGCTGGCTGATTTCAATCCTCTATACTGTTTATGCTGTCTTTTTTTCTTGATGGTATAAAGTTTGTATGAAGGTGAAATTCAGTGATCATCAGCTTAAATTCAAAATCATCTCTGCTACCCTTTCTGTACCTTACTTTGACCATGAAACCATGGCCACTGTGCACCAGTCACAGACTGTTCTTTACTTTAAATCCATCACAGTACAGTAAACTAACCTGCAGAGGATTTTTCATGCAACCTTTAAATAACTCAGTCTACCTCGGTTTGTTTTGCAGCAGGTTTCATAATATGAGAAAACATAATCTCACATGTACAGACAGTTTATGAAACAGCCCTGAGCAGTCCTTACCTTTAAATCTAACCTCTCTTCTTCCCCTCCTGTCCTGTGTTTCTTATCTTTCTCCATCTCCGAGTGAAATTATCTCTTTCTGTGAAATACAGCAGCTGGACCTTTAGCTATAGCAACACACTGTGTGACAAACTGCAACTTATGGACACCTGCAGTTGTTCCGATGTTGTGCCAGATAATAAAGTTGTGCCCACTTTTACACCCCCATTGCCACACAGTGTGCACACAGTTTTTCCTCTTTCATCTCTTTTTATGGGATTGACACGCAAACAGGATTGCTGTTTAGGTGTCAAACCAAAAGTAACGAGCCCATTTTGAAAATGCAAGGAGTAGAAAGTACAGATGTAAACTGTGTCAGAAAAATAACTACTTAAGTAAAGTACAGACACCTGAAAATTCTACTTAAGTATAGTAACAAAGTTTCATGTACTATTATGACCTTTGCTTTAAAGATTAATGTTAAAAGTTCACTAGAAGCACCCTGAGTGCTTCCAGCACATGCCACATGACCATAATGCATTTCCGGAGGAATATTTGCCGTGCAGCTTATGCACAAGTTCAATAAGGAGGAGCTCTATTCTCACACACTGTCTTGGCTCCTCTTGGTGGTAGTGGCTATTTCCTGAGTCTCTCTTTTATTTGTCACTTATATTTTCCCACGATGTCAAAATCACCCCCTTCTCAGTTTTAACGTCACTACTCTTATTCAGTGATTTATCTTCCACGTTCTTTCATCTCATGTTAATCTCTCCCCTTGCCTTTCAGCCCTTCTATCAGCTCCAACATCAGGATTGGTACGGCAGTGGGGGGGTCCTGTCGTTATTTTCTGTCGTTTTACAGGACTGAAAATTTTGTTCCTTCCTTCTCTCACTGTTGAACCGAACGTTCTGCCGCCCTCTCTCACACTGCTTGTTTTTCATCAACCTCTTCACCATTACCCGTCGAATGGGGGCACACACTGACGAAAAGGATTACTTTTCAGCCACATTATCATTTGAAATTGCTGGTGTAAAATAGATGATGGAAAATGGGGGTAATTAATATTTCCTGATGCTCAGTAACAAGAAAATTTCCTGATTAGTCAGAATCTGGTTCACACATCAAATGTGGAAAGATTTCATCTTCTGAATATTTCACTGTAGTCTGAATAACTTCTGCTAAGAATCCATTATTCTGATACTCATCTCGTTGACTTATTTTTTCATTTTGACCTCCAATGGGTAGCTGCTGGGATTTGAGAGATTCACATTGGTCTCTGTGCGTCACATCACTGACGTCAGCCTACTTGCTCCTCACATATGGATTGAGGTTAATTGTCTGTTGGTTTATCCTGTCATGCTGCTGTGGCTTGTCTGAGTTTCCCATTTCCTGTTTGCTGGTGAAAGATTTTTTTGGAACTGGTCTGATCCAACCCTTGGTAGATTTTCTCAGATTCACAGCCTTGTTAGAGGTTACATTCCTACATTCTTGAGTGCATCCATTAATGCAGTCTCATATTAATTTATAAAGCTACTGTTTGAAAACATTACAATTTACTTTCCTCCTAATGTCATTACTACAGATTTGATCCACGCAGATTTGATTTGGCACTACTATTACAGGAGAGCAGTTATTAAAGGCTGCCTTATTTCAATGTAACTGAAACAGACACAACATCCTGAAGTAGGAGTGAAAACATTTTCACAAGACCAGAAGATTTAACACCTGGAGAGAAGTGTTAATAAGAAAATGTATGTGCAGATGTAGGCAGACACAAAAACACAGGTGAAATAATCACAGGTAATATCTGGAAGAAACAATGACGTCAGGCAAGTGGGAGAAATGTGAGAACAGAATAAAACTGTGACTCTCAGAAGTTCTACCATCGGCAGGACTATAATGATGCCAGCAAAGCTTCAGTGAATTCAATCAAACAGACGTCAGGGACAGATGGAGGCAAGAGGGGACAGTGAAGCAAATTAAACACTGATACAGATCAGACAAAAGTGAAACAAAATAGCTTTTTACTGGACACAGAAAATCTGCCTCAGCTGATTACTATCTGTTCTTTGTGCAAAATCCTAATCAACCATATTAACATTCACCTGCTCCCTGAAGATTAAGCACGCTTTAAAAGAAAAAAGGAGAGTGGAGTGTTTATGGGTCACCACATGCAAGCTGTGCCATAGATTTTCTGCAGGGATTCCTTCCAAGACCCAGACGCTCTGTGTGAGCTGGCTTTCTTTAAACAGAAGTGTTTTTTATGTGTACTGTATATTATATATAAGGGTGGCAGTTGAAGCTGTAGTTAGAGCTGTCACCCTACACCAAGTGGGTTCCTGTTTCCTCTAAGAGTCTTAGGACTTTTTAGATCAATCATTGATTTTAATCTGGCTGTGGATGTGAGTCTGAATTGTTAGCTGCCTCTCTGTCTTACTCCTGTGACGATCCCGTGTTTTAAGAAAATTGATAGATCTTTATTTTTCTTTCTTGTACCCAGCAGGCAGCAACTCTTCTGGTTCCAGAAAGAACCACAGGAATAAACATATCTTACATAATGTTCATTTTGTATAATATTAGTGCCAATTACTACTCAGAAGAAACATAAATGCAGGGTTTACCTAAGAGAGGTTTGCTACCATATGAACATGAATAGTTTTCCCACCCAGTTTCAAAACATAAAGATGGAGATGGCCAAAATACTCAGCTTAACGCAACAGAATATCATCAGCCAGCATCAAGGTGGCTACATCCATCTTTTTATATTGTACTATGGGTTCAACCTTATGTTTGGCATTTTAAAAGGCCAGACATCGATGGGATTATCAATTACTGTTTTAAATTCTTGGAAATTGTAACACATTGTTATTTGGTAACCATATATCATAGGTGGACTGTATGCTGCACAACTTCACTATTTTCATCTTATAGTGGCATTTTTTGGCTACAGTAGGCAGCTGTTTTCAGTGAAAAGCATTTAAAGGGGACCTATTATTCTTTGCCTTTTTGTCATACACAGGGTTGGAGTTATTAATTTAGCTGGAAAAAGTTATCTGTTACACTTCTTGTTACATTGCATTTGTGTTACTTCATAACAAGACATGAAATGGATTGTCACACAATTATCAGAAACTATTTAAACCTCACATTACAGTCCACAGGTCATACACATACACGCTTCTTTTAGTGCTTATGTTTGACCCCCCCAACAACAACAACAAAAACAACAACAAACAGCATAAAGCAAAGTGAATGAAATGGAAAAAAGGAGGCCACAGTGCTGCTCGTAAGTGCCTTTGTTACCTGTTGAAGATCAGACTCTGGCTGCTGGGCTGGGATCAGTATACAATTAGCTTTATCCTGGCTATCAGTTCTTGGCTAGCTTTGTGTTAGCATGCTGTCTGTGCAGATGCTTGCAAAGAGCTGATGCTGCTTTTGACTATGATGCAAATGTTTCTGTGCTGGACACAGTTTGCACTTTACTACTGCACTGTTGCCCTTTCATGCAATAAAAGTAAAGCCAGTGTTCATATTCCAAAAGCTGCAGACCGCACCAATATTATAGCACACGTGTGTGGGGAAAAAAGTTTTTTCTTTTCTATCTGCCTGTAATTCACAGTGGGTCTTGTAACACAAACAGCAACATAATTGTAACTGTAATGCGATTACTGAATTTAGTACAGTACATTTACTGAAAAATGTTATGAGATTACAATAATGCATTACTTTGGAACTCGTTACACCCAGCACTGGTAATGATATATTCTTAGAAGGGTTGAAATTTATATTAAATATGGCCATAGTTTTAAGTAATGATGCCACTGTATGTATAAGTAATCCCTGTGAGACAAATGCTCAGGCAGTTTTGTGTTTTCTGTACTATGTCTGTGTTTTCTATATGAGGGGGTATACTTCTTTAGCCATAAGACACTCACCCCACACACCTGCTGTTCAAACTATTTTTGTGAGGATGAGCCAGCCAGAACAAAGTTGGGTTAAAGCGAGGGTGTAATTGAAGGTTAAACATTGAAAACACCTTTTTTCAGTCAATGAAAATACTGGAGGAGCTTCATGGATGCCAAAAATAAGTTAAATACAATTTAATTAAACTTGTGAAGCAAGCAGCGCTACTCTTACATATTTTATTCTTGGACTAGAATCCAAGAATAAATATGGAGCTGGCAATGAGCATCATCTCCATCAAAACCCAACTATACACTCCCTGCTCATTTAGGAACAAGCTGGAGGACAGCTGGTGGAGCAGCTAAAGAGTCATTTTCTTTGGGAGTTGGTAAAAATTAAAAACGGAGCCAAACAATAGTGTAAATTGGACTTATATTTGCCAGGTGGTGAGAGACTCCAAATGAATGATTATGTTGCTATCTGAGGAGTGGCTGCAGGTTTTTGTAAACTCAGCATAACAAATTGCGTCTCTTGTTTATCGAGCTTCCCAAGGTGCTTTTTTTATAGAACTACATGCAAAATGAACATTTATTTTTACTGCTGACACTAAAAAGACGAAGATGAGGTGCAGGTGGTAGTGCTGCGGCTGCCAAGTGGCTTTAATACTGTAATAGTTTCACTTCCAGCAGAACTGTTTGGAATCTGCTAAATATGCATTTTGTCAAGGATTTACTTAAAGATAATACTTTAATCTTTACCTTTTGATTATGTACCATCAGCCACAACATTAAAACTTCCTGTCTTAGATTTTGCAGATACCCTTTGTAAGAGGTACTGTCCAGGTCTCGACATTGGTGACACAGTGTTGGTTTGAATACTTTGGGTTTAAATGCTTGCAAGAGGAAGACCTCCTTGGAAAGGCCTTTTTCCATTGGAGTCCAAACAATGGTTGAAAAGACTAGGCAATGATAAGTCTGGAATTTGGGTGAACAATCTGGACTTTTTCCCATGTTGCTTAAGCTGCCTTCAGCTATTGCAATGAGGTGTACTGTCATGATGAAGAGGACCATTACTATGATGCTGTTTAAGCTTATTCTGCTCCAATTTTATGTGGGTGGAACTTGTTAAGACACCATAAGCATGAATGCCAGGACTCAAGGTTTCGCAGCAGCAACAATACCAGCAGTGTTATCTGTTTCACATGTCTGTGATTGTACTGTTGTGGCTGATTGGTCTAGTTTTCATGTATAAAACTTTAACAAAGCCTTAATATTGAAACATAACATGATATACATTTATATAGAAACATAGTTTTACCCAGCCCCTTTCCATCCATACTACTGTAAACATTTTCACTCAATCCCTTAATGCCAAGAACCTGGACTATTGAAAGTCTATGAAGAAAACTTAAATCTGTTTGAACACTATCTAAGGCTGCTGGAGTCCAGCTGTGGTCCTCTCTGATTATAAGAGGGAAAGACTGCACTGTACAGATCATTCATCAGCACTTCATGTTATACTATAACACAATATAATTACACAGAGTGAGTCCAAGGGAGTGCTACTCTTCTGTTTCAGCTGAGTCATTAAGGGCTTGCGTTTGCTATCATAGCAGATTAAATAACGCTGGTGTCAGGAAACGCAGCAGCCACCTAAAAAGGTGGCAACCTAAAACTATACAAAATTGCAAATGTGACTGAATAAAATGAAATGCAGAGATGAATGAGTTATCAGCACATCAAGGATAGTGTCATGTGTACAAGGCTTCCTAAATTATAAACTTAGTCATAAAAATGTTAATAAAGTGCAATCTCAAGCATGCTTTGAGGAATGCTGTCATGTTTAATTTTAAAATATAATAACATATATTAGTAATATTAAATTAGCTACATTATAAAATGAGGAAATGATAGATACTGTATAGACATGAAAAAGAAAGCGTACCCTCTTTCAGTTCAAAAGTTTTAAGTATCAGGAGACAATAAAATCATCATCTATTCTTAGCAAGTCTTAAATTTTGACAAAAGCAACTTCATATGAGCAACAAAACATGACATACAGCATGCCATTATTCATTTAATGCAAGGAAGAAGCAGTGTGTGAAAAACTTGGTAGATTCCATTATTCAGCAGCTTGTTACCACCAGCAGCAATAACTTGACACAATGTTTTTCCTGCAAGAAATTATTAGTCTGTTACATTACGTAGGAATTTTACCCCACATTTCTTGACAACATTGCTTCAGTTCATTGAAGTTTGCAAGCATTTGTTTATATACAGCTTTCTTAAGGTTCCATACAGCTTTCAGCTGGGTTGATTCTGGTTAACTGATCATTCTAAACTGCCCATAGGTTTGGATGTTTGTGTAAATGGTTGCAACAGACTGGCCACCTGTCCAGGGTGAACTCTGCCTTTTGTCCTATGGTAGCTGGCTCCAGTGCCCCTGTGACTCTGATAAGAATAAGTGGAAGAGAATGGATGGATGGAAGGAAATGTCTTTCTCTGGCAACCTTTCCAAACAAGCCATACTTGTTCAGTCTTCTTCTTATTGCCCTTTCGTGAACATTAACAATTAAAATCCTATCTGAGGCCTGTAGTGTCTGAGATGCAGCTCTTTGTAGGGTCTTTACCTTACAATATAAAGTAACTATTTTGGTGATTTGGCACTATATATAAATAAATTGAACTGAATTTGATTCTTTTCAGTTTCATTGCATGGTCTGACCATGGGGTGATTTTGCTGAGATGTCCTCTACTGACAGCTGTTTTGAATGCTTTCCACTCTAAAATAATATTTATCACCATCAGCATCAGATTGTTCGGAAATAGCTTTAAACCCTTCCCACATTGATGGGCAGCAACAATTATTTCTCTAAGATAATTGCTGATGTCATTCCTCTTTGGCATTGTGTTAACAGATATTGTTTTATAGCTCCAAGAAAACTGTCAAAACTTCTGCATTTACAGAGGTGGAGGTGGCCAGCTTAGCTGATAATCAAATAATCATAAATAATGACATGATGTAATATGTCAAGTGTTGTTGTTAATCTGGGGTAATATTTAAATAGCTTTAGAATAAATGTAATGATTTGTTTATGTTCTGATATGTAAAACCTTAAAACTGAAAAAAAGGGTGTAGTTTCTTTTTCACATGATTGTAGATCAATAGAGGGAGAGATATTGTCAGGAAAATGCTTTCATGTTTTTTGTAATACCAACAGGAAGCAGTGAGTGGACACTGAGCAGATTAGCTCTGAAGAGAAATGGAGTGAGTGAGCGAGTGAGTGAGAGAGGGATGATGGAGGAGGAGGAGGAAGAGGAGGAGGAGGAGGAGGAGTAGAAAACATTGATCTGAATGCATGCAAACATGTATGGCTGAGAGTTATACAATTGTTCTCTTGATGAAAGATGAGGAAAGGAAGCTGTATTGACCAAAAAAGCAGAGCGACTCCAATCCTATCTACGTAACTCAGCACTGGTATTGGGACAGCATTATTTTAATTTAACTTGATTTGATTTAATTTATTTTTATTTCATGTGAATTCAGTCAATTTTAGTTACATTGATTTAATAAATTTTAGTGCAATGCAAAGGGACTTAGCCTATTTCAGTTTAATAAAATTCAATTCAGTTCAAGTCATGTAAAGCCAAATGACAACAACAGTCACCTCAGGGCACTTTATATGCAATGTAAAGACTGTACAACAATAGAGAGAAAACCCCAACAATCAGACAAACCCCTATGAGCAACGACCTGGCGACAGTGGGAAGGAAAAACTCCCTTTTAATGACAGAAACCTTCAGCAGAACCAGGCTCAAGGAGGGCCAGCCATCTGCCACAGTGTGCCAACGAGTCGCGTGGCCCCTGTTTATATTATACACACTATGTCTTAACCTTTGTGACTAAAATGATTAATTAAAAACAATTACAATGTGTGACCTTAGAAACATAAAGACACACCTGCAACTAACAACATAACTGGACAACCAACAGTGTTTAGCTGGATTTACTGCATGAACCCAGGTTGTTGAAGAGTTTATGTTGATACTTTAGTGTAGGTCCACAAAATCACAATACAGACAGAGTCTCGCCAGACGCCAATCCATCACGGAGCTCCTAATATAGAATAGATGGAATAACCCTCAGCCCTCCTGTGACCCTGACCTGATTAAGCAGTGGTCAAAAAAGTGGATGGATGGTGAAAAGTGAAGTTTTTGACTAGTGTGATGGAACAATTCTTGTTCAAGCGATTTTCTTTTATTTGCATCAGGCAGGCACTGAAAACACAGAAACGCAATTTTTTTTAAATGTTAGATCAAATTACATGCAACTTAAAGATGTTAGCAGCTGAATGATATCAAAGCAGTAAGCAAGGAACATAAACGATGAACCACAACAGCTGTATGCAGTGAACTGTACCTCAAAGACACAGATTGCATTTTCTTAAGAAATGATGAATAAATGCATTTTTCTGTAAGAAACCTCTGCGGGATATCTTTAGCATAGCTCCTCAAATTTTAAATGAACATGATTTTTAACATTTTATCACTGTTATTATTTTACATGTTAATGTTGGGGATGATCTTAAATAATCAGCTAGCGTATCTAAAGTAGATGATAACCAAAAACTACAGAAAAAACTAACATGGAAAGTCTTGATTTGTGCATACTGGCTGCTTACTGAGGGTGCTGGAGTACACAACAGTAGGCAATATGTTATGACTTTGTTCATTTTCTTTAGTCACACTAAACAATGGCTCATTCTGTATTTTTAAATGAGCAGTAAAACGTTGCTGTATTATAATAATAATATAGGTTTTAAAACTCAGACTGAAATCAGGTAGTGCTGCCATTAATATGGGTATTCTCTCCTTCCAGAAAACCTTAGACCACTGTTTTCACAGGCTTAATATGAAGAAGAATAAACAAAGCTTTTTATATACAACTCAAAGATCAAAAAGACTGGTAGGCTTATGAATGTTTATTTGAGAGGGGACTAAGAAAAATGACAAACCAAATTCAGCTATAATTTAATTACCCTGTGAGAATAATGATATCAAGTGGAATTAATTACTTTGTAGCAAGTTCATTATTCTCTACTGATTTATCTACATTCATTAAAAAATTTGTGAGCAAGCTTTTCTTGTAAAAGGAAGACATCTCATTATTCTACACTGACTTATCTTATTATTGAAGAACAACGGAGTCAACTTTGAAAAAAAGAGGCTAAAATCAAATAACAATAGTGATGACGTGCTCCCTGAAGGGCTGTCTTATATTTCTGAAACTCAAAAAACTACTTGCCTTATAAGTAGAAGGAACTAATTAAATGCCACACCAGTAACCATTGTGCTGCAGAGTGTGTGCCAGTGTGTGGAAAGACAGTCGCAGTATATGGTTAAGCGGAAGTGGTGACGCCAAGAGACCAAACAAATGAAAGACACTGGCAAAAAAATAAAAAATAAAGAAGAAGGGAGGGAGTACTGGAAGACAAAGAGCGAAGGGATGCAGGAAAGGGGAGGCGAGCAAGATGAGGGAGAACAGCACGAGCGTTTTTGTCTGTGACAATTGGACAGACGCTGAAAAATGCTGGTGCCTCTGTAAACGCGTGTGGAAGATAGACGGACCGTGCCAGTGAGCAATGTATTAATTTGCTTCAAAACAATATGACATGTTGAGTCACCTTCAAGAAGTACATGTCCGGGGCTCCTTTTGTTTTTCCTGTTTGTGTGCGTGACACTGCACTGTCTATGTGCTGTCTGTGTCTTTGAATCATTTTATTTCACTCATTAGATATTTTACTCATCCAACACAACCACCGCAAGGCATGTGGTCACATCCTCCTGTCTTTCTCGTTTCTTCTCATTACTCTGGGCCTATGGGACACAAATACACTGAGTCTACAAGTTGTACATGCAATAATAGTTCTGTGATTAAGTTTCATGGAAGGAATGAGCAAGCAGAAGTCGTCCACCTTTACTGAACTTCATTATATCAGCAACTCTAAAGAAAGAACAGCTAATCGAGAGTGTTTAAGTGAACTGTTCACAATGGGGCTAAAATCCAATACCAGGAAGCTATAACCCATTTTTAATATTTTCCAAATAAGGTGTGAGAAGAGAGGGATGTGTTGTTACCTTGGCAACAGACACACCTTTACTACAGTATCCCATTACACTCACTGGCATCCACTGCAACCTGCTATCAGTGTCAAGTCACACGGGACAGAATTGCGCAGGCACACCTGCAGACGAGAGTACAAGAGGCCCATTTTGATTGGCTGACAGTGAAATCAGTTTATTTTAGAGTGCAGCAGGTGCAGTGACGCACGCCTCTGTTCGTTACTAATGGTGGATGAAAGCCCAGCATAGATTGGATAAAGCGATGTAGGACTGATATAGAAAGACAGAAAGGTAAATGGACAGATAGACGGGTTAGGAGATGTGCTGGAGTGGGAGCAGGCTGGGGAAGCCTCGATTTGTTTTTTGTGTGGGGATTACACAAACACGACGTAGCGATTATCATCACACACCGAAACCGTGCCTACACAGTACTGCGAACCTGCTGTGTGGGTGACTGGCACAACACTGACTGACTGACACACGGCGGTGGCATTTAGACAAAGTTTGCCTCAACAGGCAAGCATGCTAACACGCAAGTACAGACAGTCACAGACAGACACACTACCACAGCTGGCGGCGTGGGTGTGTGGAAAGGGGAAGCCAATGAGGTGCTGGTCGTGGATGACCAGCGGCTACTGAAGCTTGCGTGTCCACAAGTCCAGTTAAGGACAGAGCAGGAGGTGTGAAGGAATAACAGCACACACCGTGTATTGGATCCCCTCAATTACTCATTTGTTTATCGTGCCTGCGGCTCAGTTGGCTTTGTGTAGAATGGCAGTTACAAACTGTGTGTGTATTCGCTTATGTATGCACCCGTGCACACGCCCAAATGTGTGACTCTTTCCTCACTCATACGCTCATCTGTTGAGCCGCCTGTGTGTTTCTATGAATGGGTATGCTTCTGTTGTCTACATTCTCACATCTCTCAGTCTGAGCAGTGGTCTACATTTATTTTTAATGTCAGACACACAAAGAAAAGCTGAAATTATTCTTCAAGGTCAACTCTGATCCACTCTAGTGCGGGTTGAATGATGCAATTTCACAGTTATTGTTAGTGTGAAGGTTATTTTCCTGTATTTTGAAAGTGTTGCTTGCGTAATGCCACATTAACAAAGTACTCGCCAAAAACACACTGTAACAGTTTATCCATAGATTTTTATGCAGCTTTATTCAACTCTTGCATGTCAGTCGAATTCATAATTAAATAAAGCAAAACTGAGTCATCTCGAGAAGGTAGACAGCAAAACACATTCATCAGTCTGAAGAGACCTGATTTCAAGTCTTCAACAGATGAGCAGAAAATTTCCAATAAAAATCATTTTGCAATCACTTCTGTCCTACTGACTGCAGATGCAATACCTGGTGGCATGTCTGTCCCCTTAGGCCAGTGTTTCAAATAGTGGAGCTGGACTCACTGGTGGGAAATTGAGCCACAGCAGGAGTGAAACTCAGTTACATGTAAGATGCATGTTAGGATATATAGATCAAAGATGTTGTGCTGACCCTTATTGCTGAAATGAAACTCGGATTCTTTTGTATTGTTATTGCTGGATAAAAACCGAGGTTTGGGCTGGATTCTAGGTGGGGAATGCCCCCCCCCCCAAAAAAAAGGTTTGCTTACTTATGAAATATACTTGCTTAATGTCATATTATGGTTAAAATTGCACAAAACAGCAAACAGTTTGTTTAACTGATTGTCCAAACCAGATAATGCATGGGGGCTATCTGCAAGGCATACCCTGGGTTGCCAGTCCATCACAGGGTAGTTTATCTAAAAAGGCTGAAAGACTACAAAAGACTTTTGTCCTTGATTGCATACCCAGTACACTCCTTCAGATGGTGGACTGCATGTTTAAAACTTAATGTGATCAAATAAAAGTCAAATGAGAGCATAATTTATCACATGGTGACACTGTTACATCTGATGCTATCTTGCTATCTTACAGCTGGTGGTTGAACACAAGCAATGACAGCTTGAGGCACAGACAGACAGTAAAACAGTTTTCAAGTGGCATGAATATCAAGGCATCTGTTGTGTTTTACTGTCTTTTTCCCTTTTGGATTCATTAAAAGCAAATCACCCCTTCATTATTAACCTAATTAACAATATTTCAACTACTGCAATAAAAAGGTAGAAAAACAAGAAGAAAGACATTAGAGGAGAGAGGAATTATGTTTGATAACCCTCATCCTCATCTTCATATCTCCGATTTTCTTTAACACGCCCAAATGTCCTTAAATAGTAAATGAAACCTCACTTCCATATGTCCACTTCTATCTCGTTTAGCTAATGACTGCCATTTGATATCTTCATCATCAAATTATGTCAGGAGCTATAATTAATCTACCAACAGTATGACTGGAGTATGTCGTAATTAACCTCCACACCAAACAGGCCACTATTCAATCACTGTTGTTTTGAGTGACTCTCTTCTGGCACCGAGCTCTCCCTTATGGTTGAATCATGATTCGGGGGCATCCTTCTTTCCTAAGACAGGACCATCTAAGTCTTTTTCTGTATCTTTCTGTCTGGCTGCTGCGCGCCGGAAGCAGACCATAATAAGCGTCAGCCAGGAAACAAGCTATGCGCTCTTCTCCTACCCGTCCTCCGCTCCTCCACAACTCAGTCATCATTACCGGGCACCGTGCCTTAGCTCATTCACCCCTCCCTACACTGCTTCTACATTCACTCTTTAGCACTCCCTCCCTCTTTTCCCAATGTGCGTCGCAAAGTCTCCTCCTCTCACAGAGTCTGAGCGCACGTCTCCAACCAGCCTTTACGCGCGAGCAAACTCTCCAAGAGAATCCCCTACGGCCGGCCCCTCCCCTTTCCGTTTCTTACCGCCCTCACTCATTCATGACCCCGATCAGTGACGTAGGAGATTCCACGGTGCCTACTGCCGTAGGCAATGACAAGGTGCTTGAGTATATATGGGACACTGGTAGCCATCAACCGGCACACTCTCAGTCGCTCCGACTCGGGAACCAGGGCATCAGCGGAGATAGCAGGCTTTACTTCGCGGTCTTAGGCTAACTCGCTTTGGGCTTTGGTTCAGGATGGAAACCTCTACTTTTTCTCGGAGCCGACGATGCTCCATCATGCGCAGCTGCAAAAGTAAGTTTCTCTCTATCTTCTTTGGTTTTGGATACCCATTGGATTCAAATGACAGTTAATACTGCTTTGCTTTAGAACTCGAACACTTTAAAGTTTTTTAAAATATAAGAATGTGTGAAGTACTTTGACTTATATGAAACAGAACATCCAAAATTGATATATGGATGGATGATACAAAATTGAAATGAAAGTCTGTCAGCTCTCTGTCTGTTTGGTGATTTATTCGAGCTAAATTGGATGTAAAAGTGTGTTAAGAGCTTTTTCTTTGACTCAGAGAAATCGTTGCTATGATTTGATTAAATTCCTTTCCGATTACGCTGTGCGTAATGGTCGGCGTAAGTGTAGTGCCAAGGTGTAAACTTAATTTACTGCGACAGATAAGGTTTCTGTACATGAAACCTAAGAGAAAATATGAGTAGATGCAAGCCATAATCGCCAAAAACAATTAAATAATTTTCTTATCTAAAAATGAAGGCAGATATTTACCGTTATGCACTCTGCATGATGTTTCGTTGAATGGTAATGGATGATTATCGCACCATGGACAGCTCCCACTCACTTCCTTTGCTCTGTCCCCGCTCTTTCTAGGCGGTCTCTCCCTCTGGCTGGTGGTGTGGCTAGTCCTTGGTAAGCCAAGTCCGGCATCGGCATGTCCGCACCTGTGTGTGTGCTATCCGACGCCGATGACTGTGAGCTGCCAGGCGCAGAACTTCACCGCTGTTCCTGTCGGAGTGCCGTACGAGTCGCAGCGCGTGTTTCTCCAGAACAACAGGATCACGGAGCTTAGAGTTGGCTCTTTTGGCTTCGGAACTCAGGTAAGAAAGAATGAAGAAAGCAGCATCTACAGTGTGAAGTTGTTGCTTTTCCACACTGAAAGTTTAAAAATAATGAAAAATATAATCAAAAATGTATTTCATAAATACGTTTTCTCCCCTCAGGTTCTGTGGCTGTTTTCCAACAACATCACGTGGATTGAGGCAGGGGCCTTTAGTGAGCTGAGGGACTTGGAGGAGTTGGACCTGGGGGATAACCCTAACCTCCACAGGTTGGAGGGGGGAGCCTTCCGTGGCCTTGAGAAGCTCCAGAGCCTCCACATGCACCGCTGCCGGCTCACTGCCCTGCCCCATGACATCTTCCACAAGCTTTACAGTCTGCAGTTCCTTTATCTGCAGGTAGGGGCGCTGGAAAGCCATGCACATGCATACAGATAACTCTGACACATAGAAACACATGCATCCACCCACACATGTGCCTTCACATGCAGCATCACACGTGTTATCAATATTACCAATCACACTCACTGTGTCTGATTTTCTCAGCCTAAACCCCATTTTTTCTCTAATTTGCAGGAGAATAATCTTCACTTCCTGCAGGATGACATCTTTTCTGACCTCATCAACCTGAGTCAGCTGTTCCTGCATGGCAACCGTATCCGTACCCTTTCAGAGAACGTGTTCCGCGGCCTGGTCAACCTCGATCGCCTTCTCCTCCACGACAACCGCATCAGACAGGTGAACCGCCGGGCCTTCCGTGACCTTGGCCGCCTGACAATGCTCTTCCTCTTCAATAACACTCTGGCTGAGTTGCCCAGCCAGACTCTGAGGGACACCCAGGGCATCGAGTTCCTCCGCCTCAATGCCAACCCCTGGTCTTGTGGCTGTGAGGCCCGTGCCCTGTGGGAGTGGTTCCGTGAGGCCCGTGTCTCCTCATCTGAAGTCATCTGCTCCTCCCCTTCCACCCGTCGTGGCCAGGATCTCCGCTTCCTTCGTGAGATGGACTTCGCCCTCTGCCCTTTGCCTGACCCTGGCTCCATTGCCGGCTCCACCACCACCACCTTCAGCACCAAGACCCGCTGGTGGTTCCACAAGAACAAGCCCCAGTCATCCACTAAAGGTGTCTTCGAGAAAGCCTCAGAGACTGTAAAGGCCGGTTTGTACGGAAAGGGCCCATCAACAATCACCTCAGCAGTCAAGTATGAGCTGGGAGAGGATGAGCTGGCACTGCCCAAACTCGAGCAAGAAGAGTACTGGGCAAACTATGGCAATGAGGACTCAGGTGTCACCCTGCGGTGCTTTGAGCTTGAATGTCCACCTGAGTTCGACCTGCCTCCATCTTCCTCCTCTCCCAGATCCTCCTCACCCTCTTTTCTTTTACTACTAGCCCTTTCTGTTTTCACCCTCTGCCTCAACCTCCACCTGCTATTCGGCTGAATCTGACTCTTAGTACCACACCCCTACCCTTCCAGCCTGTTTTAAAGGCTGTGAGGATCCCTGTTAGACTTTCTACACCCCCTTTGCCCACTTTGCTGTAAGCAAATCCTCAAGGCACAGCAAGGGAGATGGGGGGACGGTTAGATTTGAAATCTACCAACTACAGGGCTTAACACTTTTCAGGGCTGCTAAGAGTTCTTCAGCTAAGGTATATATTTATCTACAATGCTCTGCAGGTATGGCTTTCTCTGCCTTACCTGTATGATGTCATGTTATGATGCCCTGTAATCAGGGCTACGAGGGCTGAGTCCATCTCTAGTACAAACGCAATTTGATAGCAGCTGTGAATGATGTTGTCAATTCTGTCACCTCAACTTATTTAAAACTACTAGTGCTTTTAGTGCATCCAATTAACTGGTTGCTGCAAATGCTACAATTACTGTTAGAATCAGTGCACAGTAATGAAAATACTGTAACCACTTAAAGTGTCATGTAAATAGTTATGTGTACTGTGAGTGTTCAAACTAATATCTGTGGTTCATCACAATCATGTTCATCTTGATCCAGAAAAACTGTGAAGGCTTGTGCTTCTACAGGACAGAGCACCAGGCGCAAAATGAAGTTGAGGGCCTTAGAGCGAGAGAGGAGAAAGGGAAACAAAACTGTGAGGCTGAGAGGGAGCAAAAGGAACGAGAGAGAGATGCACGGACGTCATAGAAGAGGGAAGGGAGACAAAATGGCAGTGAGAGGAGGGGAGGAGATTTCAAAGGAAACAGCTTTAGAAAGAAGAAGATGTGGGTGGAGATGGGAGTGTTCAGGCAGCAATAAGAAAAGAAGCAGAAAAACAGCGAGACAGAACAGAGGACAGTGCTGGCGGTAGAAGCAGCAATTTGCAGGCGACAAATAATAAATCTACTCATCAGTAGTTGTTCCATCCATTATACTCATACCGTTCACCATTTTCTGTATATATAGTGTTGTTTTGCGACAACCACAGGGAATGAATGCTTCCTGTCAGGAAGCCAGAGATTTTGTTTTTTGGATGTCTTTCTGTGACATATTGATATAATGTGTGATGATTGTTGACTTGGATGCAGATGAAGATCTTGATAAAAAAAAGATATATTGAATATTTCTTGAATCATTCCTTTCTTTGGGGCAGTTTTTGCTGAATATATTTTAACTGAAGGAATTCTGAGGTGCACTTCATGCACCATCATAAAACAAATGTGGGATCAAAAGTGCACAAATTGTCTCAGTTCATCTGAAGTGTGGTGACTACACTGGACTGAAAGGACTGATCACTTGGCCACATGGAAAGCTCTGACTTAACAGGCATCTGTGTGTGTGCATAAATGGGGATGAATGGATTCACAAGTAGGCAACACTGCAAAAGGCAAGTACGTCAGTAGGTTTCTCACTTTTGTGATTCATCAACAGGCGATGCCAAATGGACAGACAAAGCGCAAACTGGCTGATTTGTAAATACACCAAGAGAGCAATGAGAGAGTCTGGAGAGAGACAGAAATCAGAGTTAAATTTAGGCTCAAAGACTGACATGCAGAAAGACTAATGGAAATGATATGAGGTGAAACAGGAAAAATGTGCTGAGGCAGCAGACTGGAGAAATGCTCTGATGGAGCAGCACAAGAAGGGAAAAACAAAAGAAACAGCAGGAAGTTACCTTATACATGAAAATTTGAGATATCCATCAGGAGGGTTTCTTAATTGCTTCTTCTTGAAAACAATTTACTGTAAGGACTTGGAAAAAAGGGAAAGATAGTGTAGGTGTACTCATGCACAGCTACTCTTTTTCCTAAGAGTCATTTAAATTACTCACTGTTATCCTAAAGCTTTCTTGATCTCGAGGGTAAAGACAGGATGAAAGGAGGTGATGTCTGGCTGTGACGGTGGTGAGTAGGGCAAGGCAAAGATGTAGTAGGAGTGAAAGAGTAGGAGGTAGTGAGCCACGTACAAACCAGCTGGCCTTGCAAGGGTTACAGAAAACTAGTTCCTCTTTGAGATTTTCTGTTTTTTTGCCAACTGAGTTCCCCATTAGGAATGACTTTGGAAAATATTCAGTGTCATCTTTGTCAGCTTTTTAGTCTCTTTCACAGTCTAACGGAGGAGGTCAAACTGAGCCCGGGTGCTCTTCAGTGGCCATGACAGTGAGGTCACTGTCAGATGACCAAAGTGCCAGTTATACCATTTCCAATTTTTGTTTGTTTTTCTGTCTGCATGTTCTATGTTTTGTATCTGAAAAAGAAATGATACTATATGAAAATCTGCTTATTTGGTATTTATTTTTACTGTAAAAGAAAAGAAAAGATGTTCTTCAAAGATGCACCATAAAGAAAGAATAAATTCATACTTGTTTTAACAAAGCATTTTCTAAGAATGTGTGGGGTTTCATTCTATATCTAGGCAACTGTCCAGTCAAACACCCAAAGCAATCAAACTGCACACACACATATGCATGCAAGCATGCACGCACACACAAAATCACGTGGACACACAGACACAGTTGCCATTGTGTAAGTCCTCCAGGCAGTTATCCAGCTTTCTTAACGGTGCAACTACTCAACAGAGAAAGAGAACAGGCAATGTGGGGGTGAGAACAGTGAGGAGAGTTAAACTATTCACTGTTTAAGGTTCAACCTGCCTCAAAAGGAGCACCTGCTCTTGCAGTAAGATCACATAATCAAAAAGAGACACCAATAATGATAGTAATCAAAATATAATGATCATAAGCACTGTTTATGGCCACAGGGTTATTTTTGCCAAAAAAAGGAAAAAGAGAAAAGTAAAAACTTTGGAACATTTTTCAATAAACAACTGATATTAAAGGAAACGTTGCATATCATCAAAACTTTATTACAACACTCAAACACTCTCCTCTGATCAAAATGTCTGGGAGGAAGTTGCACTTTAAGTGTAACGAAATCCATTATACTCGGTCATTTGAAGCCTCAGATTCAATCTGAGTGAAAATCTGACTTATGTTGGATACAGCTGGACTAATTGATTTTGCACCCACTCAGAGGAAAGATGACCAACACCATACTTTAATGCTACAACAGACATCCTGTGATACATGCTCAAAGTTACCACTGTGACACTTTTATGACCAAAGAAAAGGTGGAAAATAAAAGCAGAGCAAAAACATGGAAAGTGAAATGATGATAATCGAGCTGACAGGTTACAGCAAAGTATATGATGTGTATTACAGTGATGTGCCTATTTTCATTTAACCTTTTCCATACATCTGGTATGACAAATCTTGTCATACCAGATTTATTAGATCTAAACTGCACAGTCTGGTTTTGAAGAAATAATAAATCCTAAAGCATTTATTGATGTCATACATCAGCAGATCATCAAAGTAATTATGATTCATCCTCTGGTGACCATAAATGATCCATTTTAGAGAGAGTGAAACACTGTGCCCAAAACTTCTCTGGTCTAAGTAGCCACACAGGACTCTTTGCATGTAGCATATCTACTGGTTGAATCCAGAGAGAATAGGAAATTGTAGAAAATACAAGAAATTTCAGTGATCTGAGAGGTGGACATTACTAAACTCTTTCATCAGGCTGGGGATATCTTTAAATCTGGATATAAGTGAGAAAAGTGGGAGGAAAAAAAGGTGTTTTGGGGAGTATCTGAGAAATGAAGTCTGTATATAAACTAAGATGTACCCACACAAAATTCTTGTTTCCAAAAAACTTTGTGCTTTGAGATCCCTTCCAGTTGCTCTGGAAGTAAATTAAATCATAATTTATACAAATCAATGAGAAGCATTTGTTTTTTTAGTAGAATGCGGCAATAATGGACCGTGCACAGAGTTATCAAGCTGGCAGGGTAATTACCTAACTACTTGGCAGGTGGGAGTTTTAGTTTAACTATAGATGATTTAGTAGAGATTGCAAACATCTTTAATAAAAACAAACAAACAAACAAACAAACAAACAAACAAAAAACAAACAGTGGTTTAAATAGTTTCATTGCTTTGATGCAAATATGGGAACGAATTCCTAATCTTTTCACATTGTCCAACAGCATGTGTGTGGCAGACTTCAATCTGTGCAAACACAAAGCTGCTACATGCAAAAGTCACAGACTCCTGCTGCACACACACCACTCTCTGTGGCACAGAGCTCGCTCCATGGAATCACAGCTTGTCATGCCTATATAAGGATGAAACAAGCACATCAGACAGCTCATCCGTCACATTCCTATTGGTCTCCAAGCTTTTGTTTGGCAGAAAAATTCTATGACGCACTTCGTCGTAGAGTCCATTTAAACTGTGTGGGTTTGATTGCATGACGTCCATGTCACTCAACCATCAGATCAGACAAAATCAGAGCCACAGCGAGTAGAGTGGGGAGGCAGGGCATGAATGTATCTGTATAAGCTACAGTATGTTGAATAGATGAATATTAATGACTACAGAGTTATTGAAGAGAAGTGAGGGAGCAGCTCAGAAACGAGGAGGAAGCTCGTTTCTCTGCACTTGTTCAAGTGCGTCACTACTTTGTCACACTTATTTCCACCTGCTGGGCCTCATCCCTCTCTTTCCCTCTCTCTCACGCTCACACACACACACACACACACACACACACACACCTTCTCACGTGCATACGCAATTTGCACGTCTTTCGACTTTATGCTGAGCAGCTGAATTTACACCACCTCTCAGATTCCTGTGCAACAAATCGAAGATCTTTTCACATCTTGACATGAGGTCTTTGTGTTCCTGCTTTCACACATCTCTTTCTGTAAAGCGCGCTTGACGTCATGTCTGTTGCTCTTCTCATATTTCTGTACTTTGCTTCCTATTTGAACCAAGAACCTTGCCTGATACATGGTTTTTCCTTTTTCATAGAGATAAATAGAAATGTGACCCTTTCAACCTCTCATTTGTAGGTATTTGTGTTTGGCTGATAGCTGAATTCGCTCTATCACTGTCATTTTCTAAATTACTTTACATTTATGTTTGATGCTTTCTTTTGATCCTTCAAAGTATTTTTTGTCAGTTTCTGCAAAAACATCTCACTGTACATAACTGTTCATTATTTCTTTTGTCCCTTTTTACGGCCGGTACGAATAGAAATATCTTGCATATCAAAGAGACGACAACAAAAGTTGCTTGCTATAACAAGCTGAGAGAGAAAAGCTTTTTGATCCATTGTACAGCCATGAGGCCAGTTTTTATTTTCATTGACTTAATTCATATAAAACATGGAAAGGTTAAGAGTTATGCATGCATTATGCACAAGGTAAGCCCATTAAAAACAGCAGTACAGCACATGTATTAAACTTTATGGAAATGGTAGTATTTGATGCTTGATGCTATTCATTTAAATAAATCAAATCATTCCATCTATTACAAACAGATATGCATGGTTATGTCAGACAATATAGACAGCATCTTCTGTGCAGATAAAAAGTTAGCACACTCTTACTCATATCATGTGTGCACTCGGGAAAAAGTGAAAAGTCACTGACGCCAATATGAAGTTAAAAAACACCGCTCGCTGTTAACAGAATGAGATGAAAATGAGGATTTGTGTAAAAGAGAGGGAGACGGAAAGCTAGCAGCAGAAGAGGTGTGACGTTTGAGTCATGTACTTGGATCTCTTTTCAGCGAGAACATTTGGAAGGCTTAAGTGTGCAAGCACACACACACGTGCGAATGCACCCCCGTTGGCAGCATTTGGCGTTGCTAGTACGCCTTAAGAGAGACCCACTGGGAGACAGACGTTTCTCATCGCATCACACAAGCGGGATCCACGCACATGCATGCCCACACACACACATGCATACTACACACTGACACCTACATGCAGACTCACCCTGCTTCCCCAGCCAGGTGGCCCCAAAATAATCTTTCCATGGCATAAACATTTGCATTTCAGTGTGTATTTTGGTGTTTCTGAGGTGACAAGTACGTCAGGATCTCTGCTGTCATCTTGATCCCCCTGAAAATTTTGAATTTAAACTAAAATTTGCCTGTTCACAAAGATGTTTATGTATAGATTGAAAAAGAGTCCATGCAGAGCGCTGAGTATATACCAAATAAGCAAAGATGAAGAAGCTAAAACACACAGGAAACAGATGGATGAAATCACATACAGATGTCCCAGATTGTTCTAACATCATCGGTCTGTTTGTCATTTAAAGTGAGATGAAAGAGCGAGACGAGGAGGTGGGAAAGAAAGGGAGAGAAAAAACAATGGACTGAAAATAGAATATGACAGGAGAAACAAACGCACGGAGAGATGAGGGGCATAGAAGGAAGGAAGCTATATGTTTACTACATCATGTCCTCTGACATGTTTATCCAACCTTTCCTACTTGTTTTACTTTGCCACTGTAAAGTTCTCCCTGTCATTATCACCCAATGCTGAACCTGGTGAACTCGGTAACTGTGATAAATTCTGACTCAATCAAATTATGCCATCTGTTACAAACAGACATGCACGATTATGTCAGAGAATATAGACCCAGGAATCTATTTTGTGTCCTAGAATGCCAAAAAACGTAACGTTTGAGTTACAACAGTTACTTTAAAGGTTGCTGTAAGTGCTTATTCTGTCTTTAGCAGTATTTTCCTGAGGCCTACAGTTTTATGAATGCTTTTTCCTTCCAAATATGGTAAATGACATTATTTCTCGTGTATTTCACATTATTTGTAAAAAGAACAAACTTTGAAATATTGTATAAAGATCCTGGTTTGGCTTCTTTCTTGACAATTTGTTTAAAAATCCTCTTTTATAGCAAAATATTAATAAAATACAGGCAAACTACAGTAGTACCGCTGCCGATGTGTTAACAGTAAATGCATCCTACATGTAACATGTCAATATAATATTAAAATCAACTGTAAAGATGACATTTTGTAATATCTAACAGCAGAAATTACAACAAAAGCTAACAGTTGATATCATAATTTTGAAATCTGTGGTAAAACAAAAGATTAGGATGATTAACCAATAAAGAAGCTTTTTATCAATTCCATGGAAGGAATATGAGCCTTAATATCATTAGTCACATTATTACCTATACTACACCTTAGACTCTATTGTACCTCAGGGTCATAGCTGAGGTCAGCTGTCAACCCTCAGCTCCTCCAGTCTGGATGTTGAAGTTTCATTGGGCACAATGTTGAGCCCTAAAAGTAACCCTGATGTGTTAATAGAGACTGAAGCTTGCATTGTAGTGTGCTTTGAGTGGTTGAAAAGACAGGAAAGAGACTTATTAATGCAGTCCATTTACCACTCACTCAGCTGCTGATAAAACTTGACTGAAGCATGCATGCTAAATGGCTGTGCCCCATTTTAAACCACAGAGGAGAGCACAGATTTAAACACTACAAAAGTCTCTAATGTGAGATTTAATTTTTGCAAAATGTAGGAGGGTACTGGGGGAAGGATGAGCAGGCTGCTTGCTTATAAAATGAGATAAGAGACAACTCCTCTTTAGAAATGGTTAATTGATTCAACATTTCCTCCAAAAGTGGGTTTGCAGCTGTACTCCACATATGCAACTATTTCATAGCCATGGTTTGCCCCACAGGGAAATCTTTTGGCCAGTGTTAATAAACAGGCTCAAAAAGGCTCAGAGAATATTTCCAGAAAGTAGGGGGTGGCCATGTCTGATCTCTCTATCACACAGAATCATGATACAGCACCAATAAATTAGTCCTCCTACCCACAGTTTCCACTTCTCCGTGTCCTAATTCTCCACTGTGCTTCACCGATTATAACTGTCGCAGAATAACAACATCACATGTTTTAACCAACCCTTGCTTCGTGTTTTTCCTCTAGTCCACGTTTTCTGGACTCACATGGAGCTTCACGTTTGCATCCCGGAGCACCAAATAAAACTTTGTGTTCATTTCAACATCTTCCCACCTCTTTTCTTTCTCTTGCCAACTCCTCCCTCCTCTTTTCTTCTCCTCTGTCATCCACCAGTACGTTCTGTTCTGTTCTACCGCCGATGACTTGCTGTGTCACTGAGGTGTTGCCTCAGTCAGCAGTCATTTGTAGTCATCTTTCTTGCACTGTAATTGTGCTTAACGACACTTCATACTTGAAAGTGGGTTGTAAACATATTTTTCAGCCTGAATATTAACAACTTGAAGTCATCCAGTTATTTCCAGCACACAGAATTCTATTATGCAAATATGTTCAATGCTTTACAAAACCTGTGTAGTAAACACTGAAAACATCCAGGGTATCCACAATTTGTGAAAAGTTAGAGAAAGTACTGGTTAGTTTATTACAGTATGTATAAATCTTTAAATACAATTCTTGAAGGGCAGCTTCCAGGTGCCATGACAGTAACATGTTGTAAATAAGTTTGTATTGTTTTATTCTTTAGCCTGTGCATATGTATCACTAATTTGAGGTTACTGGTAGGACTGGTGGATTTAGAGGACATTTAGTGGACTACTGACCAGTAATTCTCCTTCAAATATCTCTGGCTTTGTACGCTCTCAATCAGGCATTTCTCAGTGATCACTTTGTTTCTGATTTTCACCATCCTTCCATCAGTTTCTCAGTTTCTATCACTTAGGGGCATCCCCACAGCATGATGCTGCCGCCATCATGCTTTACTATTGGGACCGTATTAGTAGGCGATGAGCAATGCTTGGATTTGCCAACCATTTGCAGTCCTTGGAGTTCTTCCCAAGGAGAAAATTTTTGTCTCAATACACCAGATAATCATTTCTTAGTCCTCTAGATGCAATTTGGAAACCACCAAGTGGGCTGTCATAAGCATTGTTCTCAGAGTGGTTTCAGTCTACTACTCTGCCACAAAGGCCTGATTCACGAGTGCAGCTCAGATGGTCATCCATCTGGCAGGTTACTTCATCTTTGCAGAGGACATGTGAAGCTCTTTTAAACAAACTGTCTTCTTCACATCTTTGACCAGGAACGTCTCACTCATTTACATATATTTGCTCATACTTGTGCTTTATTGATCTTAAATAGCACTTTTCTATTCTACTTTACACTCAAAGTCATTTGTACAGCACACTCCATTCACACACATTTATAAAAACATGCTCTAAGTGCTTTTATCGAACATTCATACACATTCACATCCTGATGGATGCATCGAAGAGCAACTTTGGGTTCAGTATCTTGCCCAAGCATACCTTGGCATACAGACTGGAGCAGCCAGAAATGGAACCACCAACCGTCTGATTCATAGATGACCTGCTCTATCAGCTTTCTAAACTACCAAACCTTTAAAAAACAACAACACGTCTCCCAACCGGTCACAGCAGATGGCTGCCCCGCCCAGCAGATGGCTCTGCTGGAGTTTTCCCTCCCACTGTTGCCAAAGCGTCTGGTAATGTGGCGTTGTATGGTTATTGGGGTTTCTCTGTATTATTGTAGAGTCTTTAACATACAATATAAAGTACCTTGAGGTGACTGTTTTCGGGATTTCGTGCTAAACAAATAAAAGGAATTTAACTGAATTGAAATTATGTCACCGATCTAAAGCCAAAGTAATTATAAAATGATTGTAGTCAGTCTTTAGTATTAATGTTTCTTCATGTCACAACACAACACCTAGATCTGAACTTAAGTATATTTAGGAAACTTTTTTTTAAAAAATTGAGACAACAACAACAACAACATAATATAATGCTAAAAACACAGGAGCAGGTGCCGGGTTGTGGAAGGCGACATGTTGTCCCGGTATCTTGAATACATTGGCTGAGATGGACATTGTCATTCTGCCTAATTATGTTTTATGTATGTAACTAGAGACTGGCCACAAACATAAAACACCTTATTAGTTTATTTTTCAAATCTCATATATGACTATTTAAAATTTGTACATGTATATTTTCATCACCTCTTTCTCATTGCGCCTTTCTTCTCCTCATCTTAATCTGCCTTCTCACTCCTCCTTCATTTCCAACTCATCGTGTTAGTCCTCACTTCAAGCCTCATCTCCTGAACTGAAGTTCACAAAAAACATGCGCAAACATGTTTCAGAAGAGTAGATATGTAACCATACTGTCTTTGGACAGCTGACAGCTAGCAGGCTAGACAACAACTGATTATAAGCTAACATTATGCCAGCTAATATTAGGCTCGAGTGCCCTTAAAAAAAGAAGGAAGACTAAAAACAGGTTCATTACATTTTTACATTAAATGTGAGTTTTGTAACATTTGAAGTCACTCTAACATTTTCAACAATGTTAGAGTGACTTCAAAGAAAGTTGCAATAATGCCAGCCAACAGTGGCCAAAACAACCACGCTTACTGACAGAAAATTTCTTCAACAGCTCAAATCAGCAACACTGTCACTGGACAGAAATAAGCTTCACTGACACGCTGACCCCCATTAGAATCCTTTCACCAGGGTTTACAGCCTCCTCCAGAAAATAGACAGGGACAAGTAGCATACTGGCGACTGAGGTGAGAGTATGTAGTGTGTGTTTGTGGATAGACAAACACAGAGATAAACAACTACCAGAGTTTTTGAGGTGACTTAGGAGCAAAACACTAAATGTTAAATTGTTTTGTTAATTGTTTAATCCTTTTTTATTCTTGATTTATTGTTAAGTGTAAGTATAAAAATATAGTGTGTACAAAAATGTTTTTCTAAGCGAACATGGTCTGATGTACATTTTACGTTTTTGATCTCTTGGCTGACTTAAACCTATCTGTTGTACAGTAGCCAACGTAGCTAGGCACTTGAATTGAAATACATCGGTGAAAAATAATATAGCTTGTAAAGAGTAGCCAATCAGCTATTTTAATTTTCATATTTGGACAAATCAGAATAAAATAGAAAATAGCACAAAATATCTCCAAACCTTTGAAAAAATTGTGTGTTCAGTTAATGATTTTTTCCACAAGAGGAATCAGTCAAGGACTTAAAGTTAATTAAAGCAAACAGGATGAATCTAACCAGTTTGCTGTGATACAGTGAATCCTTAACAGTTCACTTTGATCTTAAGGATTTTTAAGAAAAAGAAAATCTGTATTGTTATGTCATATAAAATCAAATATATGAGTTGTTAATATAATAGTATACATAAAAATCACGGATCTTAGCATGTTCTAAAGACACCACCTGCTCGTTGCTTAAGAGAGCTGGTATGCCTCTTAAGTAGTTCTTGTTGTATCGTCATTTGACTTTGAAAACCTCCTGATTGCACTTTGTTATCTGTGGATTTAAACAATGTGGCATCTCCCCTGACTCTATGATGGCTCTCTTTTCAAGATGCCCTGTTAGTGGGGAGACAGTTCAGAAAAAATGATCAGATGATGAAATTTAAGTACATCTCATCCAAATTCAAGTCACCCTACATGAGTTGCATTCGGTTTTGAATGCAAATATCCACTCGAAACCTAAGATTCAGATCTGTTTGCCATTACTGGGTCACAGCACAGCGTCACTCTGTTTGTGGATCCAAACAGCACAACATTAAAGAAGCCCCTGGAACAGAAGACGCTGTACTATTTTACTGTAATTCAGCATGCTAAATTAAAAAAAAATGAAACCATTTCACTTAATCTCTTTTTTCTCACTGCTCTGTAGACTGATCGAGGGTGACTAATGCTCTCCAAGAATCAGGAGAAGCAGCAGCGAACACAAACTGACTGCAGGCATGGTGGGGGAACGAGAAAATGACGGACCAGGACAGAAGCCTCCAAGATTTAGCCCACACAGCACAAACTGAACAGCTTGATTTAACTCAGGGCATCACTCACTAACAAACATAACAAGGACATTTGTTTCTCTGGAGTTCAAGTGAGAAAACTGCTGCTCTTCTCAAGAAGCGGTGTTTCTGGCCCTTGAGTTTATACACTTTTTGACACTTTCCTCACTGTGCTCTTCCTCAGGTATGGGCTTGCTTAGTCATTTAAATTAGGGAAGTATTTACATCCTCTGTGGGATGGTTTTAAGAATATACTCATTTGGCAAGGTTCAACATTTTTCAGCATAAACAAAATGTGTGTCCTATAACGGCTTTAGCAGTGGGTGTCTTTAGATTTGACTGAGTCACAAGCTAAATTCTCCTAAAAATGAGCTATCACATATGTCACCACAACACCAGGATAAACAAACAAGAAAAAATAAAAAAAAGTGTCTCGGGGGATCACCAGATATGGATTATCAAAGTGTGGCAAATCAATCATAGGCTTATATGACATTATAGCTGACAGGAAACTCTCTCAGCTCTGAGAAATCTTCAGTCAGTCTGGCCCAGAAATCAATACACAGATGATCAAAAGCAGCAAATATTCTTCTGGCAAGCACCGAAAGATGATGCATGAATAACTGACAGGAAACTCTCTGAATTCCAGATAGCATAGCACTTATGTCAGTTAAAGTTTACACTGAAATATTATGGTTGCATCTTGGACCAGCGCATCAGGAGAAAGGCTGCAATGACCTCATCTATTAAATGGACTAGTACTAATATAGCACCTTTCTGCTCAATTTTGAGCACTCAGAGCACTTTCTACTACAAATCTCATTCACCTAATTATGCACATACATACAGTGCTTTTATCTATACATAAGCACTTTTCTCCACCATTCACACGCACTTTAGTGAATGCATCTAGGGCAACTTGTGGTTCAGTACCCTGCCCAAGGATGACACTATAGACTGAAGCAGCCAGGGATAAATCCACCAACTGTCTGAACCTTAGCCGCCTCTATTTAAAGGATTTATAGGATATGCTCCTGTTTCCAACTATAAAAGCACTGAATGTGGAAAACTGAAGTAATCATACAGTCTGTGTTACCATTTGGTTTTATCTGATTAGCAACAATGGTGGAATTTTGGACGTTGATGAGTTTATCCCCTGAAATTGTTTTTCAGGCTGCAAGCAAATTTTCTTTTTCTGCTCAGACCCTTTAACACCATCAGTGGTGGAGCAATAAGATTAATGGTAAATTTGTTTTAATGAATCTAGAAGAATCCATCTAGCAAGCAATACATAAATAGGCAACATTGCATTGCCTTAGTCAGGTGTGTACATGGCGTAATGATGGCCCTGATGCTGATGGATCTCAATTCCATCTTTAACTTACTGGCTTTAAATGCACTGTAGCTCCTTTTCAGATTTACTGACCACTGAGAAGACTTTAACTATACGACACTGATGTATTCAGACAAACACGCACATACACACTAATGGGACTCTTATGCTATATAAAATATAATTTGCTTTTTATTTGTAAAAGTTGCTTTGTAAATTTATCCATGTTTGTTTGGCCACAGTTTGTTTTGGGCAGCACAGTGGCTAGCACTGTTGCCTCACAGCAAGACGTCCCTGAGTTCAATTCCACCATCAGGCCGGGGGTCTTTCCGTGAATATTCTCCCCGTGTTTATGTGTTTCCAGGTACTCCGGCTGTCACGGCTTAGCAGCCAGTGTGTTTGAGGAATAGACTCAAAAGTAGACACGGGAGAAACTAACTACGGTGTAACAAAACGTGAGCAGTTTTTTTAGGCTGAAGAGAAACAAAATAAAACAGAAAAGCACAGCGAGTTGAAACAAGGGTGAAGCTAAACTGAAACCTAAACTGGGAAACAACTATGACTAACTATGGAAACAATGACAATAGACTAGAACATAAAACTGAACAGGAACATGTGATAATGAAACTATGAAATAAACCGAACATGAACCTGAAGAGTAGAAGAGAAAACTATGACGTGATGTGACCTGGAAACAAACAACCCAACACAGAACAGTAAGTGACAGAGGACTTTAATACACACAAAAGTAATGATGGAATTGGAAACTCCTGGATACACAACTGACACCGATGAACATAATGGTGCCACAGGGGAAAGTAAAATTAAGCACATTGTACCCTGCATCTCGCCCTAAGACAACTGTAACAGGCGCCATTCCATTGTTGCCCTGGCTTTATGTTTAGGGTCGTTGTCCTGCTGGAAGGTGAACCTCCGCCCCAGTTTCAAGTCTTTTGCAGACTCCAACAGGTTTTCTTCCAAGATTGCCCTGTATTTGGCTCCATCTGTCTTCCCATCAACTCTGACCAGCTTCCTGTCCCTGCTGAAGAGAAGCACCCCCAGAGCATGATGCTGCCACCACCATATTTGACAGTGGGGATGGTGTGTTCAGAGTGATGTGCAGTGTTAGTTTTCCGCCACACATGGCGTTTTGCATTTTGGTCTCATCTGACCAGAGCACCTTCTTCCACATGTTTGCTGTGTCCCTCTCTGTTAACAATGGCTTTCTTCTTGCCACTCTTCCATAAAGGCCAACTTTGTGCAGTGCATGACTAATAGTTGTCCTATGGACAGATTCCCCCACCTGAGCTGTAGATCTCTGCAGCTCGTCCAGAGTCATCATGGGCCTCTTGGTTGCATTTCTGATCAGCGCTCTCCTTGTTCGGCCTGTGAGTTTAGGTGGATGGCGTTGTCTTGGTAAGTTTACAGTTGTGCCATACTCCTTCCATTTCTGAATGATCGCTTGAACAGTGCTCCGCGGGATGTTCAAGGCTTGGGAAATCTTTTTGTAGCCTAAGCCTGTTTTAAATTTCTCAATAACTTTATCCCTGACCTGTCTGGTGTATTCTTTGGACTTCATGGTGTTGTCGCTCCCAGTATTCTCTTAGACAACCTCTGAGGCCGTCACAGAGCAGCTGTATTTGTACTGACATTAGATTACACACAGGTGCACTCTATTTAGTCATTAACACTCATCAGGCAATGTCTATGGGCAACTGACTGCACTCAGACCAAAGGGGGCTGAATAATTACGCACACCCCACTTTTCAGTTATTTATTTGTAAAAAATGTTTGGAATCATGTATGATTTTCGTTCCACTTCTCACGTGTACACCACTTTGTGTTGGTCTTTAACGTGGAAATTAATAAAATTGATTCATGTTTGTGGCTGTAATGTGACAAAATGTGGGAAAGTTCAAGGGGGCCGAATACTTTTGCAGAAACTGTATTTACATTTGTGTCGTTGACTATTTTGATGTTAGGGTAAGTGAAGCCAGAAACAGGAACACATCCACCAGACACTTTATTAGTTACACCTACTATACTTCTCCTTTAATATATTATATATCCTATATTATGCAAATACCTAATTAGCCAGTCACATGCCACCAGTTCAGTCCATCATGCCACCAGTTCAGTCCATTTAGACAAGCAGAAATGCTCAAGACAACGATATTCAATTTCCAGCAGAGCTTCAGAATCGAGACGAAAAGTGATTTAAGTGACTCTAAAGGTGATGTGACTGGTCATTTCAGAAACTGTTAACTGACTAAAGTTTAGACTGAAATATTTTGGTTGCATCTTGAAACAACACATCAGGAGAAAGGCTACAATGACCTCATCTATTAAATGGACTAGTAGTAATATAGCACCTTTCTGCTCAATTTTGAGCACTCAGATCACTTTCTACTACAAATCTCATTCACCCAACCACGTGCATACGTACAGTGCTTTTATCTATACCCAAGGACTTTTCTCCAACATTCACGCACAGTTTAGTGAATGCATCTAGGGCAATTTGTGGTTCAGTACCCTGCCCAAGGATATTTTGACACATGACTGATAATTGGAGTAATCATACAGTCAGGGTTACCATTTGCCTTTTTCTTGATTAGCAACAATGAGGAAATTTGGACATTGATGAGTTTATCCCCTCCTTAAATTTTTGTGCAGGCTGCAAGCGATTTTTCTTTCTCTGACAGAACCTTTAACACCATCAGTGGTGGAGTAAAAAGATTAAGGTTAAATGTGCATTAAACACTATAAAGATGCATCTGGAAGAATCCATCCAATCCCACGCTAGCTATTTAGGCTATTTAGACAAACAGACATGGTTGACCTATTCAAATTCAAATGGAACTTCACAATCAGGATGGCAGGTGACTATAAAGGTGTTGTGACTGGTCAGAGTATTTCAGAAAGTGCTAATCTACTGGGATTCTCCTTTACAATCCCATATGGAAAAGATATATATAAATCTTATAAGGTTTGTATCTGTCTTGTGTGAAACATGAAAAGCATACAAGAGTGAAAACAGATATAAGATCCCTTGAAAAATTATATAAATGGAACTTGTATGTTTTGGATACTTCCTAAAACAGTATATGAAAGTAATGAGAAAGTGGCCACTTTCATGAGTAAATCATATAAGCCTTATATGATTCATTATATGAAGCAAGCTAAAGTTGATGCAAGTCTTTTATAAGTTTTTCCTATTTCTTTTCCATATGGGATGATCTCTAGCTTTTACATTGAATGTTCCAAATAAAAGAGAAAATATCCAAAAAGGAGGAGGTTTCTGAGTGAAGATGTTGAAGTCAGAAGAGAATGGTTTTAAGCTAATAAGGTACCAGGAACTTAAGTAACCACTCAGTACAAAAGCACAAAACATTGAATCTTTAAGGCAGATGAGCTACAGCAGCTAAGACCACACTGGGTGCCTGTCAGCAAAGACAATCTCCATCCTGCTTTCTATTAGTTGTTTAGGCTGGTGGTGGGGCTGTAAAGGTTTGAGGGACATTTTCTTGGCACATTTTGAACCTCTTAGTACTAATTTAATGCCATGGCCTTACTACGTGTTGTTACAGACCATGTCAGTCCGACAGTGTTCCAATTCTTTACTGGCTGCTTCTAGCAGGATAACATGACATGTCACAAACCTCAAATCACCTCAGACTGCTTTCTCAAACATGGCAATGAGTTCACTGTACTCAAATGGCTTCCATAGTCACCAGGTCTCAATCCAACAGAGCAGATTTGGGATATGGTGGAACAAGAGATTCACATCATGGATGCACAGCAGACAAATCGGCAGCAATTGCATCAAGCAGCTACATGATTATATACTGAAACATCTGAGGAGTATTTCCAGCACCCTATTAAATATATGCCATAAAGAATTAAGGTGGTTCTAAAGTCAAAAAGTGGTCAGAACTGACAGGACCAAGGTGTACCTAATTGAGGATAGTTTGCAAGTTAGTACTAACCAAAATACATTAAGTTCAACAGCTTGCACACACAGTGTTCTTCATGATAGGTGAGGTTCATTTGCGGAGAAGAGGAATGCTGAAATATGTCTGCCTGCTCTAGGATGATTGCTTGTGGCTTTGACTTGTCATACAGTACACAATGATGACGCTTAGGCAACTTGCTTTGGTGGCTCATTTGAATGCACAAGGTAACCTGTCAGGACTGAATCAACATCTGAAATAGTTCTCATTGTAACTGTGGTAACTGCTGCAGATGGGAGAAGTTTGTCTTCCAGCTTATGGTGATAAGGTGGTTTGTTTTGTTTTGAACTGAAAACGTGATCTTTTTAAAAAAAAAAAAAAAATTCAAGTTGTTTAAGGGCCTAAAACAGGCCAAAATGCCAAGAGGTCTGATTCCTCATCAGAAAAACTGAATGAATATTTTAACAGTTTTTATTTATTTATTTTTAAAGCATATTACCTCTGAATTTGAACACAGGGCAGAGAAAGAGTATAAAAAAGGTGGCATGCAAAAGCTCTGCAGTCAGAAGTTTGAAATCAATGTTTTACAACGTTAAACAGTCTGAAAAACATGCCATGATTGATAAAAGCAACTGAAAATCATCTGAAGAATTTGACTGGAGATTTCATCCCTTCTCTGTTATAGTCCTTTAAAAAGGATTTGATTAATTGTTTTCCAGGACAGGTGGTTCTCTACATGTACTAAGTATCAAGTAAATTTTATCAGTAATATTTCTAAATGTGTAGGACGTAATATTTAGCTGTTAACACGATGGAGAATGTCATCATATTATATAATCCAAAACTACAGCAAGTGGGGGAAAGTAGGGTTTATCTTTAGCTTAGTTTGTAGATTTGTCATCGTATCAGCCTGGATTTTGTAGCTGGCTTTCTGAGGTCCTAAAACTCAAAGTACAACAAAATACTGAGGTTAGGGGTTTTTCATCAGAAAATGTATTTTATTCTACATAAACATTTGGAGGAAAGATCGAAGGGACTGATGCAATGGATCTACAAACAGCAGCTGAGGTAATTATTTAGTATTTTCATGAAATAGGACATGGCAGTTGGTGGTTTCCAACTGCAATTGGATGAGATTCATGTTATAAATGTGCAGCTGATAAATCTGCAGAAGTTGTGTGATACCATCAAATCAGTGTTTCCAGCATTTTGTTGAATCTATGCCATGAAGAATTAGGGCAGTACTGAAGGCAAAAATGTTTCCAACCCAGCACTAGTAAAGTGTACTGATTATGTTGAACTTGCTTCTCAGTACATCTCAAAACCACTGCAAAAACAACCTACTGTGATTTCACGCTTTCAAACAGAGCCAGACCTTCTGCAACTCCTTCCACTTCAGTGATCCAGCATCAAATGAAAGGAAACCTCCAGCTTACATAGCAGCCTGATCCATCACAGATTACCAACAGGTGAGTTCATCAGACCAGGTGTGTCAACAGCTGAGGTGGGAACAGAGGGAAGGCCCGGTCCTGCAACAGAAGGTGTGTTTATTGCATACACACACAGAAGAAAAGACTGATAGAAATATGTGAGACGCACAGGAGACTGGGGAACCATGATAGTTTTAAGCTAAGCTTAAGCTAAGTTAACAGCCTATTTACTCCACAACACTATACGTGGAAAAGAGAATGGTTTCAATTCTCTTATTTAACTCTGCAATGAATGAAAATTTTAGCTATCGAACACAGCTAATATACAAGTTATATTTTTTTACTGTAGTAAGCACAATAACAACAGCGTTTTAATGTGTTGCATTTATGCAATAGTGCTGCAGAATAAAGAGGGTTAAATAGAGCTAGACAACGAGGATAGTATTGATTTCAGAAGAAAGTGAGTACTTGAGAGTGGGAGGCAACATGTGCTCATAGTATGTATACCGAAAAACCACAGAGGATAAAAATGTAGCTTAGTAACATAGAATTACAAATACAAAAACACCCCCACACTCACTGTGTTCTTACTGAATTGAAATTTGACATTACTGAGCTTTTTGTTCAGTGTATCTCCTTCCTAGACTTCCTAGACTGTGAAGCAGTCACATTCACCTGTGTATGAAAGATGTGGTGAGGCATTTTTTTCCCAAGCAGACAGCATTGCTGCTCATTTGCATCTAAAAGAGACAGAAAGTGTCTGCAGACTTTTCTGCAATGAGCTTATCTGAAGGATAGTTTCTCGCTGTGATCCAAGCACAGTTCTTCCATTTGCTTCCCTCGTGCCCTTGTAGTGGTTTTCCATTCCAGCCTTCCCCCAGGATTTGCATCAGTATCATTTTGTATGCATCACAACTGAAAAACGTCATCACTGTTAAATATAGCATCTAACTGATCCGACCCTCATGTCACATTTGGCATGTTTGGTCCTTTCGGATGTACGACAATTCTTTTTAATCTCAACAGATCTTTCCAGAATTCTCGGACTAGTGAGTCACTCCGCACCAGCTTCCCTGCTTCCTCTCAGCCTCTTGCCTTCTGCTGCCACTGTCGTATTCTATTTTAATACAGCGGAACATTTCTTAAAGTGATTACACTACATTAGCGACATCCTTTGTAGTGCTCATGAATAAGCAGGGAATTTTGTGGCGCATGTTTAAGCCTTAAGCCAACATATGAACAGTTGGGGATTGTGTATATTCTTTATTGTGCTCAAATAATTTTAATCCTGTTGCAATCATTTGCATTGTAATTTTGAGCAATTTGCTCTTTGGGTTTGAGATTTTATGCACAGTGAGGAAGTGAAGCAGTTGTTGGAACTGTGCACAAAAGGTAATTCATTTTTTGCCAGATAACTTAGAATTTAAATGACAGTTTGGTTTAAAACCATGTTGGTTTCCATTACCTGACCATTTTACCTGTCATAGTTCCAGTCTTCTATTTACCACAAACACATGCACTGCTCCCCTATTTTACAGTGAGCTCACCTAGTAGCTATCCAGGTTGAGTGGGTGCAGTATTTTTCTTACTGCTGTGGTACACAGTGTTGCAAAGTGATGACCAAGTCATTTAAAGGCACCTGAAGTGAGACTTCAGCAGTCAAACAAACATTTTCATGACATTGTCATGTACAGGTGCTGTGGCAGGCAGGAAGATGGCCCAAACACAAAGGGTTAAACTGAAGGAGGCAGCTTTACTGCACTTTAGCAAGATTACTAAATACAAAAGTTAGAAACAAGAAACCAGGACCACACAAAACACAACAATGTGGGATGATGTGACAATGGCAAAGGAAAACACAGGGCTTAAATACAGAAAGCATAACAAGGGAATTAGACACAGGAGGGAAACACAGCTTCGACTAATCTGACAAAATGAGACCGGGAGGAAGCAAAAGGGAATACACTAAACACAGGACGCGGGACTGTCAAAGGAAAACAGGAAACACACAGATATGGAGACGAGGAGAAGGACATGCAAGCTTAATGCTTCAAACAGACATGGGGACATAACTGACTGGGGAAAGTGTTTTGGGAAGTTTTGTTTGCCAAATTTTAACATTAAAACAAAATGTGTTTGATGAGACAAAAACAAATTCCTCAGCATTTGAAAAAATGCATTCAAAGAACTAAAAACCATAAAAAAACAAAAGCAATGTGAGTTTAAAAAATATGATAAAAAAATAAAGAGAGTGGTCAAGTTAAAAGAAGTCACGAATAAATAAACATTGTGTGCAGTATGAAATGTCTGTGAAGGTTCTCAGTCATTCAGGTCATCGTGGTCTAAGGAGCTCACATGAGAAAACACTGTTGCTGAAAGGTCTTCCTGTTGGCCCTCAGCTTCTTATTTTACACACTCAGATTCTCTGCTGGTGTCATCAAGTGTGATATGGAGAAAAAAAACACTAAAAAAGTGTTACAAAAAACAAAGCAATGGACTGAAAGAGCAAAATGAATACATTCCATTAGTATGCAAATTTGAACCAGATGACAATCTAGTAGTGCAGCAAATTTTTTATGAAGGGCTGATGGAGATGGTGCCAGACACTGCCTTCAGAGGATTAAGACATCACCCTGAGAGTCTCTGGCTTTATGCTGCTATGACAGGTAAGATCACCCATCTAATGTCTGAAACAAACAATCTTTTAAGGTAAATTGTTCTCTATTTTTCTGTTTTTGTAATTTGAACATTGTGTAAGATTCTAATTCCAGATATACCAAGAACCTCCGTGCCTGAACAAAGACCAACCACCTGTTCTGTAAAAGCTACTTGTCTGCTACTAAAACCTTTTGTTCTTTTAGTTCTACTAGACTCAGTTTTAATGTCCGAATGTCTGAATGAATTGAAATTTGTGCTTTTTGTGTTGTTCTTTATGAACTTTATAATTTATTTACATTTAAGCATCACGGGATATCTTTCCCCTGGCAGTTATATCTCTTGTCATCACCAAATGTTGGTGGGTGATAGGAGTCCTCCCAGCAAGTGTGATGTGTTTGCGCTACTTCTGCAGCAGACGTGTCATCCATGGTTACCTCAGGCGAGCTATGAACACAGACATGGGGAACATTGAGAAGTTCTACATGAAGCCACAAGGTACATAACATTTACGCGGAAACCAGAAACTGCCAGGTTCTGTTTTGCCATAATACAAAAGACTTTTCGCAGTTTCTGTTTGTAATGCATGGTCCCTTGCTTGAAGTGGTTTGAAACACACATTTAGAAATATTACAGATACAATTTTGGTGTTACTTACATCCACATAGTTGACCTCCTGTCCCGGAAAACACAAAATCAAAGCTGTTGCTCATCATTTCCTTTTATCAGTGGTGCCATGTTTTTTTTTCTTTTTTTCTTTTTCTGACTGTTCTGCATTGCAAAACTTTGATGTCAAACTCATGACTGCAGAGTCATCAGCTTATAAAATTTTCAGATTCAAATAGTGCTGAAGGGTTACTCTGTTCATTCAAATGAGCCACAAAAGGCTATTGCCCAAATGTCTTTACTGAATGCGGTAAGTGAAAACCACAAACCACTGTCTATGGCAACTTTCAACATCACTTTTCTTTCAAAATGAACATTACTTATTAGGAAGAATGCTTAGATTGTGCAAGCAGTTCATTTTACTTGGATCAGTGGTTCCCAACCATTTTTTTACTAGTCCCCCCTTTGTTTTACAAGAAAATCTTCGCCCCCCCTCCAAGGCACAGTACAAACACATCCTCCAACCACATACACCCATATTTTAATGTCAAACTCCACTGCAGTTTATTTCCCACCTCAAACTTTTTGTAAACAATTACACAAATAAAGGTAAACTGCAATAATTTACAGGTAGCAATAAAATAAACTATTAACTCTTTTACACTATGTCTACACCTACGCAAGTATTTCTTTTTTTGAAAATGCAGATTATTTTATGCGTTCGTGCCTTTTGTCCACATGGAAATGGCGTTTCAGATCACTGAAAACAGAGATTTTTAAAAACTGTCAGGGTGGAGATTTTCAAAAAGTCAGTTTTTACGTTTATGTGTGGATGAGGAAAAAGTTGATTTAGTCACGGAATGTCAAAGGTGTGCACCTTTTTTGACTTCATGCTGTGCACCACGTTATTGTTTATGTGAGGTGAATTTCTACAATGGCAGATATAGACAAAATACTGTTGCTGTTAATCTTACTAGCTGCAGTTTTTTACACGCTTACATATACCCACGCAGTTATTGTTCCTCCATTTAGAAAGACAGATGTGTCAGAGTTAAGTTCGGACGTGGCTTCTACATTCAACACAGACACTCTCACAAACATATCCTGACGCCAACATCATCATCGGTTTTGAAAAAATGTAATTTTTTAAAATTGCATTTATGTGATGTACGTGTGGACGTAGCCTTCAAGAACAGAAAAACAAACCATCTTTATGTTGTAATTATTTTACATGTCGACTCAGGGGAAACAAACTCTGCTGGGGATACCTACTTTGCACCACCATTGTGCAGGTGAAGCCAAAGGCAAGATATGCTTCATCATATTTTCTAGTATTTGGCTCAGAATGAAGTTGGTTTGGAAGCATATTTGGTGATCCTTCATCATCTGTTTTTTGTTTGTATGGGACCGCCGTCAAAACCATGTCCATTATGCTAGCAGTGTTCAAATGTTCTTTTTTTTTTTTATTCATATCTTAGAAACCTTGAAACCTTAGCGATGGCAGTGCAATCAGGTTCTGAAGTATTACAACCAGTTTGTCTGGTACTGCATTCTCTGCTCCATTTTAATGTTCACTTTAAATTTCAGGATGTTGCTTTGCACTGCACTGAGTTGCTCCTGTGTAATTGGCTGATTATGATATTTGTGTTAATATGCAGTTGAACAAGTGCACCTAATGTATACACAACTATTTTTCTCTTAACTTCTGAGAGAGCCCTTTTAACCTTCATGTGGTCAGCATTCAATATTATGCCAAAATTTTGTTTTTTCCAATATTTGAAGCAATAGGCTGAGTTCTGTTTATTGTCTGCTTGCCCCAGGCTCCTGTTTTTGGGTAGCAGTGCTAGAAGGCAAAGTGGTGGGCACTGTAGCAGCAGTTGGCCAGTAAAATGAATCAGGAGGTTCTGTTGTCCTGCAGAGAATGTCTGTTGACCAAAGATATCGGAAATGTGGGGTTGGTGTTGTGCTGGGAAGGAAAGTTCTGGAGTTTGCTGCTCATTATGGATATTCTTCAGTTATCCTTGGGACCACAGCATATGCACCGGCAGCGCACCGCCTTTACCAGCGCCTGGGTTTCTGCTGTGTGGGGGTCACCAACGGGTATGCCACACCAGGAGGACGATAGTCTTTACTTGAACAAATTTTCTACAGAGTACTCCACCATCACTATAGAATTGATGTGCAAAACATCTCTCTCAAATGGACACCAACTACAGTGAATGCGCAGGTGACTAAAAATGAAGGGAATTTTTGAGACTGATAGGTCTGTTAACTTGCATAGTCACCATATTTGCCGGCTTTCCTTTCTGCCTTAAAATAGGCTAAACTTTAATAATATAGTAAATCTTTTCTGGTCTTATTGACGAAGGTAAAGTGCAAACATTCACACAGCAAACTACTGAACACAGTTTTTCCTCCCACACACATACTTGACTAATTTGTCTACAGCAGCTGTGTTGTTTTTAGTCTATATTTAATCTCTACATATTTTTTTTCTAATATTATAGTTTTACTTTGGAAATTCAGCTGCTCTGCTGCCAGTGAACTTATTCATAGTTGTGACTGGTCAGGCGCTGGCAATGCCACCCCTTTCATGTGAATATGCTTGTAGCTAGCTTGGAAAAATGCTGGGCTTTATTAATGAATTGATGACCAGCTTCATCTTACCACTTAGCCTGATTGATAACAGAACAATACCCCGAGTATTGTAAAGTAATTTTGTAGTACAGGGCCCAAAAAGTAAAAGTAAAAAGAGATAAAAAGAAAATTAATTTCCAAAAAAAAAAGAGAAATAATGAAGAAAAATCCATAAAGACAAAATGAGACAGAATGAACACAGACAGGAAAACTAAAGATATAACCGAAATAAAAAAACTTAACACAAAAAACTCAAAGTTATAAAAGAATAACAATGACCACTGGAACCAAAATTCAACATAATAAGAACCCAAAACTCAGAAACATAAACAAACCTGAGACTGTAACAGACACACTTTTATCAGAGAGCCGTTCTCATTTCACTTCATTTTTATGGTTCTCCTTTTGTTGCTTTTCTCTCTACTTTCTACTTCATGTGTTAAACTGTGTTATTTTTTTAACTGTACTGGATCTTGTGATGGACCAATTTGTGCCTTGTTGTAAAGAACTCAGTAAAAATTATTATTATTATTGTCATAGTGTTTACTGACTTAGTACTATATGGCTGCTGTTACCTCCCCATGTTTTTGTTGTTGCTTATTTGTCTGTTGTCAGGGTAACACCAAAAAACAGCTTTCCTGAAACTGAAAGGTCTTATTGTCATGAAGAAAAAAAAGAACCTATTATAATCTGGTGCAGACCGAATGACAGTATGCTTGTTATTTTAATTTTAAAATAATTTCAGTTATATGAGCAACTTGAGAACTGATTTTCCAGCCATCTGCTTGGCTGCCAGGCAGTTGAGAAGGCACTGAGGTTAAAGGACAGAGTTTAGGGGTGTGTAATAATGTGAGTGTTTGATGGAATCCAAATGAGCTTTTTGTTGATTTGATACTGGCTACTGGATAACAAGTAAACATAGTTTGATGTGTATCTGGCTATAGTTATTTATTGGTTTGAAATTCATTATATTTTATTTGTACATTTATCACAATATGTGTGTAAATGTAACGGTACCGCAGCACTCCAATTCAAACCACACTCTTTGTGCATACTCTGTGGGTTGGCCATGTTCTATTATACTCTGTGGCTATTTTTGACATTGTATTTGATTTATAACATCTGCTTGGATGAGATAATAAAAGGGTGTATCTGTCAAACCCACACTTTTCTCACTTTTTTTTTTTTTTATCACTTCACTTGCTCGGCAGAAACTCGTTGCAGGGTCCACCTAAAAGCAAAGGCTGTAGTATCACTTCTTCATGAACAGTCAAAGATGGAAACAATAGTTAGAGAACCACTGAGCATAAAATGATTAAAATCAGTAATTTTATTTTGAAAGATGTATAATTTTTGGCTTCACATTGTATTGCAAATCGAGCTGACCTAAGAAAAGGATAAACAGTAATCATACACAACACAGCTTTTCAGCAGTAGGTATTATTCATAGCATCACACAGGTATCTAACAGTTAATCTGTTATCGCAGTAAAATGCAGCTCTATGGCATTTTCCTTTCTTCTCTTGACAATTTTATATTACAACTCAGTATTCAGCACACAGTATGGTGGTAAAATAGCCCTGCTGCTTTAGAGCAACATGGTTCTGGGTTTGAACCTCATAGTTATGTGGAGCCTATGTGTTCTATCTGCCTTCCTTTCATATGTCAAAATACACACATTTTGGACCTCGTCTCTCAACCTGCAACTTGTGGGATCACCTCCAGTGGCCCCACAACCCCACATAGAAAAGTGGTTAAGAGAATGAATCGACAATGTAGAAGTTGGCACGTATTTAGCCTACTTATTTTTTTTTTCTACAAAGAGATCTTATTATAAAACTTGAACAACATATCTGACTTAGACTTTTGCATAATATCTTCACATTGAAACTTCAATCTCAGCATTTTTAAGTTTTTGTGAAATCTACGGTTCCGCATATCTATTCATAAGAGCAGGCGGTTCATGTTGCGAAATTCCTACTCAGACAGCCAGGATCAAAACTTTTCTATGGTGGAAAATATTTGGAGAGTTTATTGGTGGGTATTAAATCAGAAACACTATAATATTAAGTTTATCATAATTGCCTTGTGTTCTGTGCAATGCACTGTTAAAATTCATCACATATGTTTAGATTATCTTTTGATTTCCCATCATTTCTAGCTGACTCACTCAGGAAAGAGGTATGCTCTTGCTCCACCTCCTAAAATACCCCCAAAGTTTGCCCTATAAGCAAAAAAAAAAAAAAAGGAAGTAGATTAGATTTTAAACTCTTCAAACTGAAAAAGCTCATCATTCTATTTCCAGCTCGTCCATTGATTTTGTTTTGTTTGATCTGCAAGGGGAGGTAAGGATTATTTCAATTATATTTTGCATTCATTAAAGTTTAGGCATATATATATTTGATTATCTATCATTAACCTTATATTATTTTAAAAGCAATCAACACCTCAGTGTAAATAGTTTGAAAGGGAGGGGATTTATTATAGTGAAAACTATTTCACATAAAACATTTTTGATTTCACAGATTGGACTCCAGCTTTTAAGGCAGATGCAAGGATGAGTGTCGAGTACCATGCATCCACACATGGCATTGATGACACTAAAATTGCCTACAAGCAGTTTTTTGAAGAAGGCAGCAAATTTCACTCTATAGGTAATGAACCTTGATTTTAAATTTCCTGTCTTTTTTTTTTAAAGGAAATCACAAATACATAACATTGCTCTGCTCTCAACTTTTATGCTTGGCTCCGATGGAAAATTTTAATCTACATGGAGCAATTGGGAAATGGTAACCTTCCTGTGGCTGAAGGTGTGCTTTTTTGGTAACGATAGTGCTAAGCAGTAGTTTTATAGAAAAATCAACCATTTGGCTAGTACCTGCACAACATCACCATGCAGTCTCATCTCTTTATTATTTGCACAAGGAACTGGTGGAACCAAAATGCACCTAGATGAATATTTAACTTAAATATGTCCTTTTATCAAAATAACAGCATTCATGTGAATATATTGTATTTAAAGTCAAACAGAACACTTTTGAGGCTGCAGCGAACATAATATTATTTATTCCATTAACAGTCATTGTATAAAGCACATATGGTTGAAGTTGCTTTATTAAAAATATTTGAATTAGGTACATTTTGAAAGAGGAATTAACCATTTTTATGCAAGATGAATGTTTTTTAAAGTGTAATTTTGCAATACCACCCTCTAAAACCACAACTTCCTTAACATGCTTCACCAACTTATAGTTTCTCCTTCTCCTTTGCCATCCGTCATTCAGTTTATATAGTAAGAACCAGTCCTTTCAAGCTTGCCACAGTGTGCCTGGGGTTGCTGTGTTTACTCCTTTTGGCTGGTGTCATAGGTCAAAGCATCCACTGTGAGTCTACCTTTTTGTTCTGTCTGTTAAGTATTAACATTTCCTTATATCAAGGTGAAATAAATTGATTGTCCTCACCTCTGTCATGACTCCTCTCCAACAGATCAAAATGTGGAACGAGACTATCAGAATAGCTCAAAAGCCATGACTATGCAGAATCAGGACCTGCAGCAAAACATAAAAGCTGTGCAAAAAGAGAAACAGGATACGATGATACGCTATGATCGCTTACAGGAAAATTACAACTCCTTATCTACAAGCAGAGAACGGTTGCAGACCAATTACAATTTACTGATGGAGGAAAAACAGCAGCTTACACAAAGCCAAGCCCAGTTAAAGGACAGTAACGCTGCTTTGAACCAAAATTTTGAAAAGCTAGAAACTCTTAAAAACCAGCTGCAGTTGAACAATGATGCCTTGACTACAGGCAAAGACTTGCTACAAAAACAATATGATTCAGTCCTCAAGCAAAGAAATGACTTGCAGACCAGTTTTAACTCTGTGACCAAAGAGAGGAACAACTTACAGAACAAATTCAACAATGTAACCGGATCAAGAGAGCAGCTGCTGAATCGTTACAACGACTTGATTAAGACAGTGGAAAATCTGCAAGATAACTACAACTTCTCTACAACTGAGAAGGACAAGTTAGCAAAAGGTCACCAAAATCTGACTGTACAACTTGAGCATCTTCAGTCTACCTACAATGTAATCAAAAAAGCAGAAAATGTCCTGCGGGCTAATTATGACTCATTGGTTAAGGAAAAAAACGCTCTTCAAAGCAATTTTCAGAATGTAACATCAGAAAGAGACCTGCTGAAGGTGAATAATGAAAACCTGACTGCTGAGAGAGTAAAGCTGTTGGAGGAAATTAACAGACTGAATGCAACAATGCAAGGTAATCAAAAAGAAAACAGCTATCAAACATCTCTTTACTTTTGCCCCAGTGTTTGGTTATTGATCAACAAAAATTGTAAATTACAGAGAAGAAATGCCCCACTGGCTGGAAGAAGTTTGAGTACAGCTGCTACTTCACTTCAGTTAGCAAAAAAACGTGGGAAAGGAGCAGAACTGACTGCCAGAACAGAGGAGCAGACCTGGCAATAATAAAAAGCAAAGAAGAAATGGTTTGTTTACATTTGTCTTCTCTCCATATATAGTATTTGAGGTAATTTTCTTTTCTTAAAGTTGAACTCATTTTTTTCCTCCCCATTTTCACCAGTACATCAACTGACAACGCATGCTATGAATTTCAGCTCCTGAAAGTTTTTTTATTAAGTCTTTTTTTTTTTCATAAAACTAACACAATAACATAATCATAATGACATAAATGACATACTCGTAAAAATGTTACCTTAAAAAACAGAAAGCTTTGCTAATACAGATATTATAACAATATTCAAAGTCTACTAGCTCACTCTTTCATCACCAATGCTTATTAGTTTTTTCTCTCCTATGTATTACCAACAGGTCACTAACTTTGAAGATGTTATTATCCATTCTTCGTATAAAACTACTGATTGGTGCTGTCTGATCTGCAATCTTCCCATTTATGAAACCAGCCTCCAGTTTTGATTCAGGGGACAGACACTATCTCTACTTTTAAGATTAGCCTTAAAACTTTCGTTTTTGCTAAAGCATATAGTTAGGGCTGGATCAGGTGACCCTGAATCCTCCCTATGCTTCAATAGGTGTAGGCTGCTGGGGGATTCCCATCATGCATTGAGTATTTCTTCTTCAATTCAGTTCAATTCAAAATGCATTTGTATAGCAGATTTAAAAACAACAGAGTTGACCAAAGTGCTTCACAATCGGTTAAGAACAAGAGAAAACAATAGGGAGACAAATATAGATAAATTAGAAACAAATACAGATAATCTTCAGTTACCTTTCTCACTCACTATGTGTTAATATACCTCTCTGCACTGAATCATACTTGTTATTAATGTCTGGCTCTCTTCAACGGCATGTCTTTTATCCCATCTTCCTTCCCTCACCCCAACCGGTCGTGGCAGAAAGCTGCCCCTCCCTGTTAAAAGGGAGCTTTTCCTTCCCAATGTTGCCGGGGTGCTGGGTCATAGGGGGTCATATGATTGTTTGGTTTTTCTCTGTATGTATTATTGTAGGGTATACCTTACAATATAAAGCTCCTTGTTTGTTTTGATTTGGTGCTGTATAAATAAAATTGAATTAAATTGATCCTTTTGTATGACAAACATTTGCTGTAACTTGCATGTCTCGTTCTTAATAGACCTTCATCAATGGCTTGTATAGCAGTGACAAAGAAGTCTGGATTGGACTGACTGATGAAGGAGTAGAGGGGCAGTGGAAATGGGTGGATGGAACTCCAGTGACCTTAACGTAGGAAATTTAATATATATCTTTTGTTTTTTGTTTTTTTTGTAAAGTTCTGCTTATCCAAGGACATTTTTATTCTGACTTTGATATTTCCCCATCTCTTGTAGGTTTTGGGGTAAAGGCCAGCCCAACAGCTATGATGGGAGAAACCAAGACTGTGTGGAGTTTTGGCACCGCGCATCAGGCGTCGGTGATTGGAATGATGAGAACTGTAATATTGAACAAAACTGGATCTGTGAGATGTAGTTTTCCAGAACTTTGGAATGCGTTAGGTGATACTGTCTGTTACCAATGAACATCATGTAATGTAAGCATAGAAACACATTAAGGATTATAATAGTATGTTTTTCAACTCACCAATTTATCCAAATGTTATTTGCTGGAGCAAATACAGATTGATGTAGCTTGTTGAATGAGTGACCCAAAAGTAACTCCAAAAATATCTGCGTATACTGTTTATCATCTTATTCCTGACTCTGATGGTGACACAGTATCTGTCACTTGCCAACAGATATTTTTGAAGGTACAATTAATTTGACACATGTAACTTACCCATATGCCAGTTTGCATGAAATTAATTTACTATCATGACCATTTAGTACATTGATTAACGAAAGCCTTTACAAAGCCTTGTACTGTTATAATCAGTTATGTTATTATCACTTAATTATGCTGTACTTGCTTATCAGTGATTTTTTGTAACTAGGAAAATGGTACCAAATTAAATGCTGTGTAATTATGGATATATTAATTAACCACCATTCAGTTCTTCACTCTCATTATTACAATAAAATAAAAGAAATAACATTTTTATCTTGCTCTTTCATTTAGATATTAATCCAAGCAAATTAAATAACACAGCCTGCACTACTTTTTACAGAAATTATATTCAAAGACTTGTTATGACCTTGTAGTTTTTGACATCAAGCTGTGTTTTTACATACAACTGCCTGTTTCATATGTTACACTGTGTTTAAGCAAGCGTATAGTCAAGGGTGACATGTGCTGAAACCTCTGTGCTCACAGTGGTTTCCTGTTTCACCAATGTAGTGGAATTGACAGAATCAAAGCTATAAACATTAGGGTAGGATAACAGTCAGTTTCAGGAATGAATGTGTTAAAGTAGGGAAAAAGGGAAGCAGTGGTGTGACAGCTCAGACTATTTCAGTATTTAACAATAACAGTCCACTAGAGGGAGGTACAGCCAACACATTCCCGTCAGCTTTGTCTGCATTATATTTTTCATTCTGAAAACTTTTAGTAGAATTTTGCAACCATATTAGCCCATGTTGGTTCAAGTACCTTCTCCCTCTTTTTTTTCCCATGTCAACAGTCCTTTCTGGCACTAGTGAATGCTAATACATGTGCTCCACAAAATTTTCGTTCTTTGAGCCCATCAGAGGATACGCTTCTACATCACTAAGAAATAAAATGTTGTTACAAGAGGATGGGTCTGTTACATTTCTGCCTGAATTTCTTCTAGGTTCAAGGTTCAAGGTTCTTTATTTGTCACATGCATAGTTATACAAGTATAACACACAGTGAAATGTAGCCTGACACGCTCCTCGACATGTGCAAAAATTGGGGGGGGTGTAGAGGAAGAACATTATATATATATATATATATATATATATATATATATATATATATATATATATACACACATATAGTATATACACTGGGTGAATGTGCAGTAGTAGCAGCAAGCAGGTGAATTCTGTACATTAATATGAATAGACATCTGACTATTTTACAGGATAGACAATATAAACATATTTAAATTTAAAGGAATTTGAAATGTACATTGTGCCTTGGTTTAGAGTGTCTGGAAGAGAGTCCTGTCTCAGTCAATTATAAATGATGTGAGAGGGCGGGTGTGTGTGTTTAGGGCACGGATGGCTTGGGGATAGAAGCTCCTCTTGAGTCTCTCTGTCCTTGCCCGGATGATGCGGAACCTTCTACCAGATTGCAGAAGTTGGAACAGTTTGTTGCCAGGATGGGATGGGTCCTTCAGTATCTGCGCTGCTCTAGTCCGGCATCTCCTGGTGTAGGTGTCCTGAAGCGGGGGGAGAGCAATCCTGCAGCAGCGTTCTGCTGTACGGATCACTCTCTGGAGAGCTTTTTGGTCCTTCACACAGCTGTTCCCGAACCACGATGTCATGTTCTGTGTGAGGATGCTCTCCACAGCGCCTGTATAGAAAATCCTGAGGATCTTTGGAGAGACCCTGAACTTCCTCAGTTGTCGTAGGTGATACAGGCGCTGCCTAGCCTTTTTGGTCTGGACCTGAATGTGGGCAGCCCATGTCAGGTCTGAGGAGATGTGGACACCAAGATATTTGAAGGACTGCACCCTCTCCACTGGAGCTCCATTGATGATAATGGGCTTGTAGTCTCTGTGCTGACCCCTTCTGAAGTCCACCACCAGCTCCTTGGTCTTGCTGACGTTCAGCTGGAGGTGGTTGTCCTGGCACCACGATGCCAGATTCTTCACTTCATCCATGTAGGCCGCCTCATCGTTGTTAGAGATGGCACCCAACACCACTGTGTCGTCAGCAAACTTCACAATGGTGTTGGAGCCATGGGTGGCCACACAGTCTGAAGTGTAGAGGGAGTAGAGCAGTGGCGAGAGGACACATCCCTGAGGTGCTCCTGTGTTGATGGTGATGCTGTTGGAGAAGCACCTGCCCACCCTCACCACCTGAGTTCTGCCAGTGAGGAAGTCCAACACCCATGCACACAGACGGCTGTTAAGTCCCAGATCCCTGAGCTTTGTGAACAGTCTGCAGGGCACTATTGTGTTAAATGCTGAACTGTAATCAACAAACAGCATTCGCACATAGTTACCCTGTTTCTTGTCCACGTGGCTGAGAGTGGTGTGTAGGACGTGGGCGATGGCGTCCTCTGTGGATCTGTTGGATCTGTAGGCGAACTGCAGCGGATCTGTGGTGTCTGGGATGGAGGAGGAGATGATGTTCTTCAGCAGCCTCTCAAACACCTTCATTACTACCGAGGTCAGTGCAACTGGCCGGTAATCGTTCAGGGATGAGGGTTTGCTGATGTGGCGAGCAGCCGCTGGAGAGAGTAGAAATGCTCCTGGCATCACACCACTTTCTACCATTTGGCCTTGCAGTCCCACACAAGAGATCCTACTCATTTCTCTCCAGGCTACTCCAGGCAGGAGTTTGCTCTAAGTCTTCTATATAGTGTAGATATAAATTATCTTTACTCTGTAACTACTTTTAAAAGTGATTTAATGGTTTATCCACCTATCCGTTCTCTTCTGCTTATCTTTATCAGGATCAGTTTACTTGTCACAGAGTGCTACACACCTAGTTTTCTGGAACTCTTAAAGGAGCATTTTAAAGTTTGACCAAATAAATTCTCAACCTGCTGCTTTGATTTGGTCTATTTTGAATCTGCTAGTTTTACAGCTGAGTTCAGTTACAGTCTCTGTAAATGTTCAGTTCAATTTAGGCCAAATCACAACAACAGTTGCTGTTAGGTTTTGTATTGTTGATTGTCATTTATGCTTAGAAATATTTAACCATATATGCTTAGAGGTGTATAATCGATTGTGTAGTGATAGGATGTGTGATCTTTAACAGGCTGCAAAGGCTTGGTGTGTATTCCACACTAGAATGCACACCTACATCCTGGGAGCATGAGAAGAGGTCGTACCTTGTTTTATTGTTTTATGGTAGGATAAACGTGGCTATATTTGTTTTAGGCTAAGTGCCTTTTGTTTAAATGAACTGTTGGACTCCCAGACCAGCAGGTTTAGGGAAGTCATTTATGGGGTCACACTCTGACCACACACACACACACACACACACACACACACACACACACACACACACACACACACACACACACACACACACACACACACACACACACACACACAGTATTCTTTGTTCACATGTATACCTATGATAGATGTTATATGTTAATGACCCTATGCATATTCATGTAACCACAATAAAAGGAGTGCTATGGGGAACCTGGCTGAGAGTCTGACGGAGGTCAAGTGGTGGAACGACACTTGGCTCCAGGCAGGTCTCCCTCATGCATGAGTAACAAGAAGAACTTTGCCTACTTCGTGTCTTGCTTGCTGTGTAATTATATTGTCTTCAACGTTCCAGCGAATAGGTTCAAGCTACAAACCTATCAGTTGCCTCAAAGGACTTTATACTGCAAGGTAAATACCCAACAATATCCTGGAGAAAACCCCAACAATCACACTTAAACTCACACTTACACAGCCTCACCAACATAACTTTGGCTGTTGCTTTTCCCACTATCTTGTTAGTTGGCATTTATTCACAGATGTTTTTACATCCTACATGTGGCTGTGCTCCTCAACAGTTGAGCTCCATCTGTTCTGTGACTAAATTTCTGACAATTATTCTGGGGTTGACAGGCAGGCTGCCTGTGTAACAGCATATCTATCTATACATGTCGTGCTATAGACATTTGTTAAAATACCAAAAAATTGGAGAGTGTAGTTATAATTTTAACAATGTAAATTTATATAAAATTGTGACATGTGCATGACTTCTTTGGTTGTTATTTTCCTAAAAAGTGTTCTCTTGACATATCCCATGTTGGTCCGGATGCTTGTCCAACATGGGTTTGAAGGACCCCATTAGGATTTTCTGTTATGCACAGTGAAAGTGTGAGAGACACACACAGTCTCTCTATGTGTGTCTGTTTCATCCATCTGTCTGTCTATCTCTACTTCTCCACCTACTCGTACAAGTAGGTGGTGAGTTCTTAGTTTGGCCATGCTGCTGTGTGGGAGCAGCTCTGTGTAGACTGACACCAACCCTCCCAGAGCTCCAATACAAAGTCTCCACCTCACATTCATTTACTGCACTTGTTTACAATATCAAACACATAATATCATTGGTATTCTGGGTTATAACCTCTGTAATACACCCGGAAAGCCTCATTGCAATATCTTTTAAGTGTAAGTACCTGTCATGTTTGTATATAAACCTGGAAATAATCAAACAGTTTGAGGATTTAGACACATTTTCAAATGTAGAATAAAGGAGATATGCAGTGTTTCACATCCAGCAAACTATAGGTTTGATTTACTTGACTTCTGTTCCTTTAGTAAAACTCAGGTGATACTCAGGTAGATTTGATCATAATATCTGAAGCTTGTCCAAATAAAAGATCTTGCAGCCAGCTATTACAAATACATCTGCCCTTCAAGTTTCCAGAACACTGATTACTATGAAACACTGGGACAGTGGGAAACACTGACACTGAGTTAAAGTGTCAAACTCAAAATGCTATACAAAGACAAGAGGCTCTTTCACAGTGTCAAGTCATGGCTATGCTAAAGGTTACTAACAAGGCTGCACATGGACCTCTAAACAATCTGTGGAAACTGAATTAGGGTGCACATAAAGCACAGTCAGACTGACCAAAAGTGACCACGCATTCAGAAGAGCAACACATCATGCTTTGCTTACTGAGCTAAAAGCAACATCAGTCACAATATAGCTCTGTGGAGTGTGCATTAATGGACCCATAATGCAGGAGGCAGGAAAATTCAAACAAAATGTAAGGTTTTTAATAGGGAATAAGAGCGATAGGGTGATCGTGGCTCAAGAGTTGGCAGTTCGTCTTGTTGAAGGTTGCCGGTTCGAGCCCCGGCTCCGACAGTCTCGGTCGTTGTGTCCCTGGGCGAGACACTTCACCTGTTGGTGATGGTCAGAGGGCCCGGTGGCGCCAGTGTCCGTCAGCCTCGCCTCTGTCAGTGCGCCCCAGGGTGGCTGTGGATACAATGTAGCTTGCCATCACCAGTGTGTGTGTGAATGCGTGGATGACTGAATGTGTAAAGTGCTTTGGGGTCCTTAGGGACCAAGTAAAGTGCTATACAAATACAGGCCGTTTACCATTTAAGAGCTGGAATAATAGCTCGAACCCCAGACCACCTGTTTTGAATGTCAACACCCCTGTGAATAGTCTTTATCAGTTATTATCAGTCTTATGCATATGAACATGTGTGGGACTGATTATAAGTTCATCGTTAGTGGATGGTCATGATTTAATTTAATCCCAGTGTTTCCTACCCTTTTAAAAGGACATGATGGGAGGCTAAGCAGAATGTTCACACAACTAAGGAATAACATAGCTGCCATCACACAAGCTTCTGGTGATCTCAGTCATGATGGGATAGCATACGTTATCAGGTTCTACAAAAAAAAGAGTCCTTACATCTGCAGTGCTGTTATTAAATAGGGGACAAAATGGGACAACAGAGAATGAGACATTCATAAATTCATATACAAGTTTTGAGAAATGAAACTTTTCACTAAAATTGTTAAGAGTGTACTATTAATTGTGATTAAGTGCTTCACACATATTGCATAACACAAGTATATTCATCACTCGCGAACGACAGACGGATTGGGGCTGCGGCTGCAGTAATGCGGACGCTGCACCGGTCCGTCGTGGTGAAGAGGGAGCTGAGTGTAAAAGCGAAGCTCTCAATTTACCGGTCGATCTACGTCCCTACCCTCACCTATGGCCACGAGCTGTGGGTAGTGACCGAAAGAACGAGATCGCGGATACAAGCGGCAGAAATGAGCTTCCTCCGAAGGGTGGCTGGCCTCTCCCTTAGAGATAGGGTGAGAAGTTCGGTCATCCGGGAGGGGCTCAGAGTAGAGCAGCTGCTGCTCCACATCGAAAGGAGCCAGCTGAGGTGGTTCGGGCATCTGACAAGGATGCCCCCTGGGCGCCTCCTGGGTGAGGTGTTCCAGGCATGTCCCACCGGGAGGAGGCCCCGGGGCAGACCCAGGACACGCTGGAGAGATTATATCTCTCGGCTGGCCTGGGAACGCCTTGGTGTTCCCCCGGATAAGCTGGAGGAGGTGGCTGGGGAGAGGGAGGTCTGGGCCTCTTTGCTTAGGCTGCTGCCCCCGCGACCCGGCTCCGGATAAAGCGGATGAAGATGGATGGATGGATGGAAGTATATTCATTAGTGGTCTCAGATAATAAAATTGATGTTTAAATATGCGTACATTAAAGAAAAGCGCTATACAAATACAGGCCATTTACCATTTTACCATTTACATTAATTAAATAAAAAAGGCGCAAAGCACTTGGTTAGCACTATTGCCTCACAGCAAGATTGTTCTGAGTTCAATTCCACCATCAGGCCGGGGTCTTTCTGTCTCTGTGGACTTTGCATTTTCCCCCTGTGTTTGTGTGGGTTCTCTCTGGGTACTCCAGCTTCCTTCCACTGTCCAAAGACATGCAGTTAGTGGGGACAGGTTAACTAAATTGGCCATAGGTGTGGATGCAGGTGTGAATGGTTGTCTGTGTCTATGTGTTAGCCCTGTGACACACTGGTGACCTGCCCAGGGTGTACCCTGCCTATTGCTCCAGCCCAGCTCTGGGGCTGTTTTGCTGCCTCAGGACTCGCTACGGTAAAGGGAACCAATGTCTGGCCATTTGTTCATGACCACAAGCTAAAGTGCACTTGGGTTTTGCAGCAGGACAATAACAGTTATTGTATACAGTATACAGTATACAGTATACAGTTATCGCTAACTAGCACATACACCAAATCAGAATCAGAATCAGAGAGACTTTATTTATCCCCAAGGCGCAATTAAGAAGGTGGCTAGAACTAGGGATGGGAGCTCGAAACAGACGTTACGGCACTGTGTCGAGCTTCCGTTTCGAACAACGAAGTTTCGATGTTTCGAAACGCTGCTCTACAGCGCTGTTCAAAACACCCAGGTCACGTGACCATGATTAAACAAGGTTTTGTTGTGACTCCTGCAGTTTCAGCAGGTGGCGTATCTGCTGCTTCTAGTTATTGCCAGGTGCAATGATTCACATTTATTTATTTTTTTTTATCAGCGAGAGTGATTTGGATGGGTAACTACTGAATGAATGTTTTCGATACTACTATATCTATTCATTACATATGCATGTGCAAAAGAAAAGAATGCCCTCGCTCTCATTATTATTTTCACTGTGGATTATGAAGAATAATATCCAATTATTATATATGATAATACATTATAAGATATTATATTATTACTATCCAATTATTTAAACGCTGAAATCAAAAGTGTAATTAAATGAATATCATATATAGATATATAAATAATATGTAAATATAGTATTCGAATGATTGAATGACTGTCACATAGATGAAAGAAACAGAGATTGGTGGGTGAGCTTCATTCACTCATATCAGGAGAGAGAGAGAGCGGCATGCTGTGCTGTAGATTAAAATATCTCAATAAAAAGCTCCTCTCTGCATTCAATGAGAAAATATAACGGGAGGAGTTTTTAGCTCTGACTCCTTCTGGTCTCTAGTTTTTTCTGCTTTCAACAAAAAACTGTTATATGACGTCATTCTCACTATAACCTGTTACTCACATTAGGTGTTGCCATAAAGAATAAATTTATACTGTAAAAAGAAATGTCAGAAAAACATATCCATGAATTACAGGCGAACAAGTATCATGTCAAATAACTTTTTTCCCTTCTTGTTTTATTCATCCTGACACCTATGGTGCGAAAATCTCATAAACAGGAGACTTGCAGGTTCATGCCAGTGTTACAAGATACAGCATCCACAGCAGTGTAAAGTTAATGAAAGTTTCGTCATGGTTCAGAGGTCGCTCACCAGAGGATGATTTAAAAATGTACTGGTGAATGTGACATGGACTGTTATGATTGGTCAGAATTGGCATGTGAAAATATAATAAATGTCACCCTTTTTATAAGAAAAGGGACACACATTTAATCTTTTTCATTAAATATATATATTTAAATTAATTAGAATTAAAACCTAAAGCTTCTAGCGTTAACGGTCAATATTTTTCTCACCTTTTTTTGTGCGAAGATTTCTCCAAATCATGTTTTTAAAATCATTATTGACAGTCTGGTGTAATAAGTAGTTTTGTTTGGAACTGTGCAGGACATGACTGCATCACTGTTAACACAGCCTTATCAAGATCTGACGATATCAAGACCTAGCCGGCAAGTGTCACTGTGGAGATGGGCTTCAGATTGTTTCGAAACCTTGATACAATTCACACACACAAATGCCTCGAATATTTCAGTGCCTTGCTTTGCCCATCACTAGCTAGAAACAATATAGATCAAAGTGGAGTGTGAAGCATTTTATACATGGAACATGAGCTCAGGTTTATGTGATGGACACCAGTCATAACAGCCCCAAGATGGGCTATTCCCTTCAGTTCCCAGCAACCCTCTCCTATAGCCTCAGCCCAGGAGCAAAGTCAGGCCAACGAGGTCAGGAGCTGCTCCCATGACTGCACAAAGGCTGCTGGATACTGTAGTCCATTACTAAATAAAGCCTCCTGGGTAATGTAGTTCATACTAACAGGGACTTGATGAATGTAAATACATTCAGAAATTCAGTTTTTCGACTCGTTGTCTTGAGCTGTCAAAAACTTGTCGACCTAACTGAATATTTACACTGGATGGGAACAGCTGCTTCAGAGCAAGGAGCCGAGGGATGTGATTGACTGAGAGAGTTATTAGTAACGCCACCTCTCCCTTTGATATGTGCTTGATCCTCCTTGTACAGGATCATTCACCTAATGAATCCTTGAACATGGCTGTAATCTGTGTTTTTAAGACCTACAACTTAGTTGTGGTTGGATTACTAAAATAAAACTTTTATGAGCCTGTTTATTTTTTTTTTCCTTCAAAGTCTGCTGAAATGCAGTTTGCAAGAGGGCACATTCACAGAAGTATGAATACGTTTTTTTGACACAAGGTCATAACTAATCATAAATCCAAACCACATAGCATGCTAGCATGTGAACAGGTTAATTATTAAATATATGAGAATGAGAGTCCAGTAACTTTGTCAGTCATTTTATACTGTCATATTGTGTAAGTCATACTGTGCAATTCAAACTCCTCCTTTTTAACTCTCTCACCTCCAGCTCACTACAGTGGAGTCTGGGTTTGTCTAAGAACTGGATCTCAAGGAGACTCTCTCAGGTAAGTCATTTTAATTCCACATACAAGTCAAATAAGTGAAAAACACTTTAGAGTAGGTTTATCATTGTCAAAGTGGACAGTTGATGATGAATGTAAATGCAGATGTGTTTCAGGTATATACTTTTTATTCTACATCAAATTGCTCTTGTTTTGAAATAATAGTCTGACAGTGCAGGCGACATTCAAAAAAGGTCTACAATGGCTGATATAGTTTCCTGACCTTCAAAAGTTTCCTGACCTGAAAGGACTGTCCAAGTAGCTACACATGTTATCATGTAATATTTCACTTCTGCCTTTTGTGATATATAGATTTTCCGTGAGCCTTTCTAAGTAGAAGTTTAAATTTACTCGAGTGCAAGGATTTTCAAAGTGCTATTAAAAGAGTGCCTAATTAAGAATCTGGCACAAACACAAGTATAATGTTTCTAATGTTTTATTGAGAGAATGGTGTTTTTTGTTGGTAACTGCCACTTTGGTACGCTTGCTAGTTTACAGTCAAATTAGTTACGTACCATTAACTGAAACTATCTATATTTGCTAAGTTCAGGAAAGTTTGGTCTGTTATGGTGACTTCAAAAATAAATTTTGGTCATAATTATGTGCTGATTTTTACTGTTAACATCAACTGTAAATGGTTCGTCTTTCCTTCATGGGCCACACAAATTATTATCAAGGGGTTTCTTTTGTCCTGCTTTTTCTTCTTTTTAACCTTGACTCTAATTCATCACTCTTTGCATACCTACCAAACCCTTCTTCTTCAAAATTGTGATTAACTCTTTCTAACCCTCTAAATGCTGAGAATCATACTTGATGATGCTATATTTCTAAGAAAGGCAAACTGACTTTTCTGGTTTAAAACAGTTAACAGTTTTTGATGCCTGTCAGTTAGACTAATAATTTTATTTGCTCTCTGATTGTTAAGACTTAAGAGAACAAGTTAATAAAAACAGAAATGATATATTATTATAGGGCTTCAGTTAGGATTAGGGCTGGTCCTGTTACTGATGACACATGGACCTCAGAGGGTTAATATTTTCTGTCTTGTAGTAGTGAGTCCAGATTTATACCATGACCTATTTTTCCTCTGAATTTGAAAGTGACAGTAGTTATTAGAATCAACATTTTAAAAAACATTGTAAAACTTTTGTTTAAAATCAGTACTTTATTATTATAATGACAAATTACTAGGTCTTATAAATTAAACAGAACCAGAATCTGAATACTTTGTTAATCCCTAAGGAAATTATGTGGTTACAGTTGTGCCAAGAAAATAACAGTAACAGTTATTATATATTACAAAGTTTACAAAATATAAGAAATAGCTTTAATTTTCCTGTATCCTTTTGGAATCACATTAAACTTTAAAGTTAAAGGCATTGTGGGCAACATAATTTACAGCTGTTTACAACTTTTTTCAGTTCTTATAACCTCTGAAATTGTGAAATTTACCCCAGTGTGTCTAACATTATGCACTGAAATCAGAACACAACCATATGTTTATTAGATGACTCAGTATCATTTTAGGATTTGACACTTGATATGTGGTTTTTAATTACATCTGCAGGTTGGTACTCATCGTCTATGGCCCAGTAGCAGTATTGTCCAAAGGAGGATGGTGTAAGGTTTAATCAGAAAATCAGAAAAAAATATGGAGTCTTTGGAGAACGATGATGCAAGGTATGGATCCTTTTTTGAACTTTTTGTTCTCAAAATCTACTAAGCAAGATTTGCTCTTCAAGGACAAATAATGAAGCAGATTTACAGAATACTGTTTTGATACTTTTAAGGGTCAGAGTGAAGAGCCTTGTGTCTAAATTCTGTGATAAAGAATTGACAGGAATATCGTCTGGCTCTAGCGACAAGAGCAAAAGGTGAGAAGATCTTTCAAATGACAGCGCTACTGAAAAAATATAGAGATATGTCAATTACATGGTGACTTACTGGAAAAGGCTGCAAGTTGTTAGTGCTGTATTTAACCATCTGTTTCAAACCTTAGTAACCCATTACATGCCTTAAGTCTGTGCTTGCTACTCCGATGATTATGCTTCAGATGAATGGTCAATAGAAAATTTGATTATTTTGACACCTCAAGGTAGTGAATGAGTGCACATAAAATCTTTTCAGGTGTCCTCCAGCCCAGCATAACGGCAAAGTGGTTTAATAAACCCATCCAGGCATGAAAACACAGGTGTTGTCTGAGAAATGTAATGCAAAGCAAGAACCCCCCCAAAACAAAACAGAAAGAAAAAGAAGATGAAAAAACACAAAACGAGTCCACATTCGATTATGAAGCCAAGTCTCCTGGGTGAAGGTCCAGCAAATGATTTATGCTATAACTTACAAATCTGTACTCTTCTGCTATTTCAGTTTTCCGGTGACATTCACACTGACATGGTTTGATGTAAAAATGAAAATGATCTCTTTCCAGAATCGTTTTCCATCCATACAATTCGCCCGTGAAGGAACACACACTAGTCATGCCTCCTGTACATGCAGCATGATAAAGCAGAGACATTAACTCCAGAAAAAACTCCAGAAAAAAATTCTGTCATAGACTTTAGTAAGGTTACATCTGTTATATAATCTCCAGTCAAGACTAATGTCTTCGTTTCCTTACAGGAAAAGATTCATGTGATAGAGATGTGGCAAGGGATGGGCAGAGACTGATAAGACCCAGTCAGGCAGTGAAAATAACTGGACACCAGGCATAAACCTTGCAAATGTATTTTGAAACAAAACATGCTCCATGATGCTGTTATCAGGATTTATGGCCCCCTTAGCAAACCAGAAGGTGCAGGAAGGGCCAACTACAGTAGTACAGTAATATTGCTGCCACTGATAACAATGTTAGAGGACACTGAACCTGACAATATTCAAAACACCTGCAGTTTGTGAAAAGGAAGCCAAGGTTTCATAAACTCGGACTGAAGACACCAAGGCCAAAGTCCTGTGACTGTTTTGGTACAGAGTTTCAAAATTAAACAGTAACATGCTCACTTACACATTAAAAAAGTAGTTTAAGGAAGACGAAAAGATTGCTAACCTCATGTTAAATGCGACAGCCATTTAGCTTGTCTTAGCAAAAAGACTCAAAATAGTAGGTAGACACATCCTGCCTACCAATATGCATTCCTCAGGTAAGATCTCAGCATCTCATTTAAGTATGATGCAGTTTAAGGAACTGTACTCTGCTTTGTCAGTTCAACTGAGAGCTTTGATAAAGACTCATTAACTTCCATTTACATGTAATACACATATCAAGTAAGCCCATGTGTGGAGAGATTTGTGTGTTATCATATCATGGAATCATTAATTAAATTTTTTACATTCATGGATTTTGTGATGTTTTCTCAGTGAGAAAACACCGGGCTCTGCACACTCTGTCTGTGCCTCACAGAGTTCCTCCAAAGACGTACCTCTCCATTTCAAGAAACATCTGTAAGATCTACCTTTGAGCACCCTACTGTAGCAAGCACATTTTAAAGGATGTTTTTTTTCTCACTGAATCCTTCTTTCTACATAGTAAAAAGACACAATGGTCTAAAAATGAACACCAATCTGACTGTCAGTCAGTGAGCTCTTCCAAAGATGTACCTCTCCATTTCAAGAAACATCTGTAAGACAGATTTTATTATTTTTTCATCTTTGTGTCTTCTATGTTGTGAGATGTGATGATTCATGTGCTATGTGCTGAGGTGTTTTTTTCAGTTCTCAAACTGATCTCCCTGTTGGAGCTCAGTCTGGGGGGAGTTCTTTTTTTCTCCTCGTCTTTCCTCATGTTGTGCATTTTCCATTGTTATACAGCTATCTAGCTATCTAGCTATCTAGCTATCTTCTTCTTTTATTATTACTGTTATAACTAGTAGTAGTACTAGTATGACTTAATTATTTTATTTATATTGATTTTTTAGCATTGATAGTGGATTTATACTGGCATGCCTGATATTTTAAAGGATGCCTCATGTAGTTTTTAATGTAAGCTCTGTGATGTTGTTAGTTTTGTTAGAGATTCAAAAATGGTATTATCTTCCCTTAGATGTCTCAGCTGTTTAAAAGACATACAATTTATTGTTACTTTTTTTCTCAGTGAGAAAACACCGGGGTCTGCACACTCTGTCTGTGCATCACAGAGTGGCTCCAAAGACGTACCTCTCCATTTCAAGAAACATCTGTAAGATCTACCTTTGAGCACCCTACCCTGATAAACCTCCCTATTCTTTAAAAAACACAATTTAAAGGTTGTTTTTGTTTCTCATTAAATCCTTTTTTCTACACAGTAAAAAGACACAATGGTCTAAAAATCAACACCAATCTGACTGTCAGTCAGTGAGCTCTTCCAAAGATGTACCTCTCCATTTCAAGAAACATCTGTAAGACAGATTTTATTATTTTTTCATCTTTGATAGTGAATTTTCTCTCTTATTTCTTCTTTTATGGTTCTGCTGCTGCTGCTGATTAGTATTAGTAGTAATAGTAGTAGTAGTATTTATTAATTTATGAGTGATGGATTTTAGACTGGTATGCCTGATATTCTAAAGGATACCTAATCTAACTTTAAATGTAAACTCAGTGATGTTGTTAGTTTTGTTGGATTTTTTTTAAAATGGACAAAATCTGCTGAGTATTTTTATTTTTTTGTCATCTGTTTAAAAGAAATGCAATTTTTTTTTCTCAGTCAGGAAACAGCGAGGTCTGTCTGTGCATCAGAGAGTTCTTCCAAAGATGTACCTCTCCATTTTAGGAAAGATCAGTAAGGCAGATTTACTCACGATTCTTCTATTATTTTTTAACTTTGATGGTGGATTTTAGACTCAAATGTCTGACGTTATGGTTCCCATACCTGCAAGATTCTAGTTCTTTTTTTATTTATTTTTTTAATTTGCAGTACAGAAGCCCTATAGAAAGCTTGTTGAATTTGTTTTACAGTAAAACAGTAATATATACCAGATTTTAATAAAATTTCTTTCCGTGGTTAAACCTTCATTAGTGACAATTTTATTAAAGTTAACTGTGTCTAGCTGGAATGGGTGAAATGTAAACTTTTATCCTTGCATTTTTACTAATAAAATGGCCAAATAAAGCTTGAACGTCCTAGTCTTATTGTTGTCTTTCAGAAAAGTATATGGAATGCCAAAATATTGGGGTGGACATATGAGTGGTGTTGCGAGTCTTCCCAAGTATGTTTTAAACATTGAAATATAGTAGACAGTATGCCATACAGCATGTCTGTTGAATTAACTAAATACATGCATAACATTTGCTCTTTGCAATGATTTTTCAGGTTAAACTTAATGGGGCCTACAGCTGCTGTATATCCAGTGAAGACATCTAATATCATTGAGGAGGCTAAATTTTCTCCATGTTTGCTGAAGAGGACTTCCATTGATGACCAACCCCAAAATCAGTAAGACACTCAAATCTGGCGAGTTTTATTTTAAGCTTTTTGAACCCTTTAAAGCAGGTTGTTGTTAAAATCAGGTTTGAGTAGCCACCAAAACGTTAACTGAAAATTCCACCCAATTAAGAACAACTGACACGTATGTTTGCTAAAGCTAGGAGTATCCAGCTCAATCTGCTCATGCATAAATTTAATTTTGACATTGGAAAGCATAAAAAAGATCCAACCCTCAGTTGTTGAGTAAAGCCATCTTGGTAACCAAGCTTGGTACTTCAATGTGTTTAAGCTTGAAAGTCTTGCTTACCTTGTTCATAATTGTGAATCCATGATAAGAAGTAGCTTAACAAATGATGTCATTATTCTTTCAGATTGGAGACTCCACACTGGGACTATTTTGAACAAGAGACAGAATCAACTTTTGAGGACAACAAAACGTACGCCAGACTTTATCCCCAGCAGTTTAAATATGATTTGCTGATACTGCTTACAGACTTTTTATTGGTGTCTGGGATACCCCCAAACTAGGGAACACATGTGAATAGGGCGCCTTCCCTGTCGTCTCCAGCTTAGCTACATGCACAGTATATAAACTGTAGAAAGTAGATCCAGTGTTGCATTGTCATGCAGACCTAAAGTCAGAGACTTTAGATAGTAAAACAACATACCTCCATTGAATTCTTCCTGCTCATATTACAAAATTTTGAGATGGTTGGAATAACCCCCCCCCCCCCCTTTGCCTTTCAGTCGTCACCAGGATGATCTAGAGAGAGCAGAATCCACAAAGTCATCTACATCGGGTTACTCATCATCTAAAACAAGTGGATCAGGGGATTTCGACTCTGACGTTGAGACTGTTATATATGATAATATGTAAGATAACTGCTGAATTTCAGTTCATTGATAAAGAAGGCAATGCCACTACTAATCAACCTTTTACTTTTCTGTTTGAAAACAGACAGGTGATCTGTGACATTTGTAGCAAAATTGCTGCTGTGAAGACCTGCCTGACCTGCAACGTTTCCTTCTGTGAGAAGGATGGCCGGCAACACTACAAAGTGGATGCCCTGAATAGACATAAGCTCATAGATGTGTGCAGTGAAGTCGAGAGAAAACGGTGTCTTCATTATGAAAAGTCTCTGGATTTCTTCTGCAGGACTGATCAGATGTCTATTTGCAGCATTTGTGCAGAGGGGAAACACAGGGGACATGACATCACTGAGCACAGGGCATGGAGGACACAACAGGCCGTGAGTCAAGTGAAAGGGTGATATCGAAATCATCGCTGATGTGCTGCATTTTTCTTACAATCGCTATTTAATTACAGTTGTCTGATGATGAAGAACCCGAGGACTATGAAATGCCACACAAAGGTGACTGACACTATATAATGATTCACTATGGCATCTAAGTAACAATGATCTGTGGCTACAATAAGAAATCAATGGAGAGATTCACCATTTAATGAAGTTTTGACACTTTCCTCTTTTCATATAATTTATATGAAATTAATACAGGGAAAAAGACTATCAAATTTTGTTCGGAAAGTTCAGTTTCAAAGCAGAAAACAGAAAGTAATGACCTTCGTTGATGAATATATATGGATGGACTGCTGACAGCTTATACCTGAAATGCATTTATATTGCCATCTGTAAATACTCAGAAGTACAATCACCAGTGTGTGTCATTACCTTAGATTTGAAGTTGAGCGCACTGCTACCATGCCACAGCAGGCCAATAAAGAAATAGAAACATCTAAAATGGTCAAAGTTAAAAGGTCAAAGTTAAAAGTGTGCTGTTGGCACTATCTTCAGAGATTTATGCTTCTCCAAAGCCAATTAATTAGACAGACTTTGAAGTGTAAAACATGTTTTTCAGGTATTAACAGATTCATTATCAATTATAACTTATAATGACTAAATTATTGAGTCATTCTGTGGTTTTAAGACAAGAAATTATTATTTTTAACCATATTTAAAAATTGTGTTTTGCTACATCAGTTGAATTTTAAAGTCATGATAATGTTGGAATCAAGTGAATTCAAATATTTATCTTTTTTTATCGTTAGGTAAATGAGTACAGCGGAAAGAAAATGTTTTCTTATTTTACATTACATTTTCCAGTGGTGCCCCCTCCTGGTAGGATTCAGTTCCCGTCAGTGAAGCCAAACTCGGTGGTCCTCAGCTGGGGAAACCCAAAGGGACTAGAAGGACCCAAAAGCTTCAGGATCATGTGGAGCTCTTTGCAGAAGGTGGAAGGTCGCTTAGTCATCAAAAATTTTCATAAAATAGAAATAAGCAACCTTGAACTTGGACAACAGTATTTCTTCAGCGTGGCCACAGAAGATGAAGATGGCAATTTAAGCGAATGGGTCACTGCAACTGTTTTCACAGGTAAAATCTGAAAATCCACATCATTTTTAGATTTGCTTCACTGTTCATATTTTAATTGGATTAAACATAATCACTGCTCTCTTGCAGTTGTGTCACCCCCTCGACATTTAACAAAAGAGCACTCCGATGCTACATCTCTGACCTTGAAATGGATGGATGGAGAAAAAATGGAGGGAATTCCTCAACAATTTCTCATAGCTGTTGAAAGTCCAGGAAAAGAGCCTCTGGTGATACACACCCATGATTACTGCAAAAAAGTCTCTGATTTAGAACCAGACACAAAGTACACCATCTCTGTCTCAACAGTGGTGAATGATAGGTGCAGCGAGCCAATTTCTATCTGCACACGCACAGGTGAGATGATGTTAAAGCACTTGCTTTTTAATTATTATTATTTTTTAATGTCAACTATATAGACATATTTGAAGAATTACAACTGCTAGCATTTATTTTCTCACATTACATGTACAGATATACTTTACTGGTACCAATTTTCAAGAACAATTTTACTACAGAAGAATAAAGGTGATGAATGATACCATGAATCTATGGGAAAGAAATGCTAAAGCTAGATTAAGAAGAGAGGTGATGATCAGCGAGCGGCAGTGTGGCTTCATGCTATGTTTGTGTTGATGAAGAAGTATAGAGAAGGCTGGAAGGAGCTTCACTGTGTCTTTGTGGATCTAGAGAAAGTATATGACAGGGTGTCAAGAGAGGAACTATGTGTATGTGAGGGTGGTGCAGGAGATGAGGACAGCAGAGACAGTGGTGAGGTGTGCGGTAAGAGTGAGAGATGAGTTAAAAGCAGTGTTAGGAAGGTTACTTTTAAAATGTATTCCACTACAGATTACAGAATACATGCCCCCAAATATATTTTGTAACAAGCTTTTTACAACTACATGAATGTACTATTGCTGTGTGATTTATTACTATTACTGAAGGATACTTGTCATACCAACACCAACTAGATTTTTAAATCTTAATATAAAATGAGTAACAGTAGGTGGACATTAGGTAAGGCTGCACTTTTTGCAGCAATCTCGTATAGAAAACTTTTCCGCGCGTATATAAAACAGGTCATTATGCAGGCTGCAAGTAGAGGCGACATGGGCCACGAGATTGAGACTAGGGCTGCCACGATTAGTCGACTAGTCACGATTACGTCGACTATTAAAATCGTCGACGACTGATTTAATAGTCGACACGTCGTTTGAAGCTTTGTAAGATCACAAAAGACGCAGGAATAAGTAGTAGGATTTAAGAGTGTAATAACGGACTGAAACAGAAGATGGCAGCACTGCATGTACAAGGATGCCAGCTGCCGTTAAACCCCGAAGAAGAAGAAGCTGTGTTCCAGAATTCATAGCGCAGCCCAGCTCAGTTTCCAACAATGGCGGCAGCTAGTTAGTTTTAATATTACTCTTATTATTCTTTCTGGGTCACAAAATAAACGTTTAACATATTTTCAGGCGAGAATGTAGCTGTGTAAACCTCAAATATCTGCTCAGTTTATCAGGACACCACATATTTTCAAAAGCGCTCCGACGTTTTCGGAGACGTCTGTTACCCACTAGCTCGATAGCTAGCCGGGGGCGAGGCTCACTAGAGCCGTGAGAACACCGGACTCCTGGCAAATCATTTTCAAACCCACCGCCGTCTTTCGCTACTCAGGTTAAACATGATATATAAGTCACTTACCGTAGATAACTTAAAAATGTTATTGTTTGGCTTTTTTCAGTGTTTTATTTGTTCCTGAGTAAATCGGTTTGGCTGAGATTAAAGTTATAGTTTTTACACAGCTGAATAAACGTCAAGCAGACAGCTGATTATCAGAAGTGTGAGATGCTGGAGAATTTACTCCGGTGTCCTGTTATATTTTAGATAGCAAGGAGTTTATTAAACTTTACCGAAACATTCTGCAAACTTCATTAAAATTTAACAAACTATCATCTTGTCTTTATTTTTAGTTAGCACATACCTTAAACACTTAAAGCTGTAAGCTAATGATAGTTATATAAGAGCAGATGCTGCTGGTGCAATAAGCTGTACGTTTTAAGTCCAATGGATGATGATCTGATTAGTCGACTAATCGCAAAAAAAATCGGTGACTAGTCGACTATCAAAATAATCGTTTGTGGCAGCCCTAATTGAGACACAGGCATTAGAGCCTCTTAATGCGTGTTTTGTTTGGGTTTCCACCGGAAACAGAGAGGGGACCGCGTAACATATGAAACAGGAAAAGACCATCATGTAATCCCTTTATTTCAGCAAAGTAACTGTATTCTGAATACCACCTCTTTAAACGGTAACGGAATACAGTTACTCATATTTTGTATTTTAAATTGTTAACGCCGGTACATGTATTCCATTACTCCCCAACATTGGTTAAAAGTGGTGCTGCGATTGGGGTTTTCAGTGGTGATGGACAGACTGACAGATGAGGTCAGGCAGGGGTCTCTGTGGACTACAATGTTTGCAGACAACAGTGTGGTCTGTAGTGAGACAAGGGAGCAGGTGAAGAGAACCTGGAGAGGTGAAGGTATGCACTTCAGAAAGGAAAATGAACGTTAGCAGAAGGAAGAAAGAATATGTGAGGGAGGCAGATGGCCTTAGACTGTCATGTTTTGTTATTAAGACATTCTGCTTCACTTGTTTTAAATTTAAAATAAATGCCATTAAATTGCCAGGTTTTAGCTTGACTTGAGGTTGATGTAAGGCAGTTGTGAATTATATATGTTTTGTGTTGGTTACCAGCCCTTCACACTAAAGCTTTACCATGATCCAGTCACTGTCTTAGTATGTTATCATGCGTCCTCTGTGGGTATCCTGATGCTCGGTTGTGAAAAATAAATTAGTGCTGTCAGCGTTAATCTTGTTAAAATGGCGTTAATGCCATAACCACATTAAGGCGGCGTTAATAAGCTAAATGTGCTAACACGTTTACGCCGTGAAGCCCCACGCATGGAGTGATCCACAATAACTCGCTAACTGAGATTTGCCATGTTAATGCGGTTATGGCGCTGACAGCACTAGAATAAATGCATCATAATCAGTAAAAATGACCTAGTACACTTACTGGTTTCTTTTGTTAATTCACAGAGCCAAGTCTAAGGCAGGTGTTGTCAAAGATTGGACTGGAAGACCAGTATGACACCAAGCTCACACTTAGCACTGTCTTGGAGATTAATCAGTATGATCGATCACAGAGGAAACCAAAATCTGCAAGGGCAGTTCCTGAGGCCTTTTTAAAGCAACTCATGTTGCTGAATACAAATGCTAGAAGTGCCACATGTGTGTCTCAAGATGGGGACAAGTGCAATGCTATCAATCTTTTGGACTTGGTAACTGCACTGTTCCTTTGTTCAGACAGTGCTCTTCAGCAGGACTTGGTCCTGAAAATGTCACTCTGTCAGTTTGCTGTCCCGCTCTTGCTTCCAAACTCTGAAACAAGAGAAATCACAATGATGCTGTGGTCTATGCGCGACATTGTCCGAACTTTCAGACCCTCTCAGCAGGCGTTCCTAAAGTCATACTGTGATGAAAGACTTGTGCTGTCTGATATTCCTTTGGTATCGTTTGTCAGGCTGGGAAAAACATCTTTGTCCAAATCTCAGATGTTGAACAAGTTGCTGTGCAACAATCAGCAGATTCATCACACATTTTGTCACCGTATCATGGCATGTTGTGATGTTCCCAGAAGAATTTCAGATGGACTGGTGGAAATCAGCTGGTACCTCCCGTGTGGGAACAGGAAGATAGATAAATTCACAGAACCATTGGCTTTTACCAATATGAGAGGAGATATCAAGACTTCTGAAAGACAATTTGCATTCCTCTGTCAGGCATCTGCAGCTGTTTACATCTACTGTGATGAATCAGAAACGAATTACTTCAAGCATCTGGAAGGAAAACATGTGGAAGCAAATATCTTTTTGATAAGCAGCACACAGGGAAAAAGCTATAGACTCAAACAACTGACTGTGAACCCAAGATTAAAGATGACTGATATTAGTCAGATTAAAAAGACTGATACAGAACTACTAAAGGCACTCCAGGAATCAGTCTCTAAAATGCTAGTAAGCCCCCAAACCAAAAAAGTGTCATTGGCAGATTTGGCTTACACAGCTCACTGTTGTCAGATTCTCGTTGATGAGGATAGGGATGAATGCCAGACTGCTTGGGAGAATGCGAGTAAAATCACTGCAAAGGTAACTAACATCTCTGAATTCAAAGACAAGCAACTGCCTTATCAGGGAAACATCTGGAAAGCAATTTCATGGGTGGAAACTGAGTGCTGGAGGCTACGTAAAGTTGGAAACAATAACCCTGGCAATTACTGCGAGTCCATAAAAGAAAAAGAGAAAGAGCTGAGGAACAAGCAGCAAAGTTTTGAGATGACAACTGCAGTGGAATGCTTCCACCATGGGATGACAACCTCAGAGGTTCAACGCTACCATTTTCTCAAATGGCTGGAAATGGAACTGGATAACCTGTCCAGGCATCAACTGTCAGCTCTCCAGGATCGATACAAAGAGCTTAGGCAGAAATCTCTCGAGGAAACAAAAGAAATTGTGGAAACTGACAACCAAATTTCAGCTTGCTCTTTAAGAGTAGTCCACTTTGTCAGAGAGTGTGGGCAGCTGTATAATAATGTGAGTTGCTTGCCAGAATACAGTCGTCAGAGAAAAAACATCGAACAACTTCCTGGACAGTGTGCTCAGATGATGCTTGATGGTTTCCCTCTTGAGCTTGTTGATGGAGATGCAGCAAACATCCCAATAAAATGGATCAGCCAGGTACTTACTGAATTGCATAACATCATGAATTCCAGTAGCAAGCTTAAGGTCATCACAGTCATTGGAGCTGAAAATTCAGGTAAATCAACTTTGCTCAACACCATGTTTGGGGTCAGGTTTGCCGTCAACGTGGGTACATGCACCAGAGGGGCATTCATACAGCTGATCAGTGTCAGTAAAGACATAAGGAAAGAGCTGGGCTGTGACTGCATCATGCTCATTGATACAGAGGGCCTGAAGCCACATCGGATGGTTCGTGATGATCACAGCCATGAACGTGACAAAGAAGTTGCGAGCCTTGCAGTGGCACTCAGTGATGTTGTAGTTGTCAGTATTTCCAACGACAGCTCCAGAGAGAAAGACCTCTGGGAAATGGTGTGTCATGCTTTTGCAAGGCTGAAGGGTGTTAGCAAGAAGAAGCCAGTTTGTCATTTTGTACATACAAACATGTATGACATGCCTGCTTTGGAGCAGCTGAAGAGAAGTAAAGAGCTGATGGAACAGCTCAATGAAATGATCGGAAAAGATGTTAAAATGAAGAAGGCCAACATCAATAAGCTCTCAGATGTGATCAAGTTTGATCTAAACAATTGGAGCTGGTACATTCCTCCAGTGTGGGATGGGACTCCACCAATGGCTCCTGTCAATGTTGGCTTCAGTGCAACTGTCTATACTTTGAAAAAGGTTCTAATAAATGACCTCCAAAAGTGCCCGGAACGAGGGGATCTAATTCAATTCATCGGGAAGGTAGAGCAATTCTGGAAGACTGTGTAAAGAAAATACATGAAACTGATATGGACTTAGTATATGGCCATAAGCTATCTGACCACAAAAAAGTATTTATTTTCAATATTGTTCACTCATTTTTGTTATTTACAATGTGTTTTCTGAGTCATTAAACGCTGTACAAATGAAACATCAAAGAGGTATATATGCATACTGTGTATGCTTACATAAAATAACCATGTACTATGAGGCAGGTTGTCAGTTAAATTTCACCAAGAGGAAAAATGGTGCAAGGATATGAAACTGATATTCACTGTGTGGTAGACACAAATCACTAGTAATTGTTCTGAAACAGGTATCAAAAAGATATTAAAAATATTGTTTCAGATGCTACTCTGTATAATAAATATTGTAACTCATAACAAAGCATTCATGTTTTCTATATGTATTAGATATTTCACAGTTAACACATTCAAGTTTAAGATGAAGTGGCATTAAAATATTGAAATTCAGAAAATACATTTTTACATTCATATTAATGTTTCAACAAACTTGTAGATACTAAACTGCATAGTTAGTGACCAATTCACCCAAATTAAAAATACAATAAAGAAACAGAAAATACATCTTATAATTGAAGTTTCACAGTATCTAGTCAGTGCAAACAGGATCTTATTTTTTCAGGCTTTTAAATGCAATTCTTCTGCAAATTCATATGAATATAAACTTTTAAAGACACCATAGGTTTGGTCTATTCCCGCTGAAAATATCACTCTCATCTCTTGTTACACACATGATACATATTAGATTTATACAACAGTAACACATTTAAGGGATTTTTATAAGAGGTTTTGCACGTAACTGAAAAAACACCAAGATGTCTTTGTACATGTGAGAAAAACATTAACAGTCTGTAGTCTGGCCAGTGTTGTGTTTAGTGCAGTAGTGTGAGGTTTACTGAAGAATCAACGAGACATCATTCTCACAAACTCTGTGGAAAGAGAGAATATATTTGCATTGTTTGTTGGGAAAAGGGCACTCCCACAGTCATCCACAGTCATCTTAAAAATCTTTAAAAAGATTATATCATCCCCAATTGTATTAACCCCCCCCACACACACACACACAAACACATCACCACAACCGATCTTAAGTAAGAGATAAATTGTATCACCTTCAAAGTCCACCTGTCCATCCCCGTTGAGGTCAACATCTCGCAGGATCTCATCAATCTCGCGGTGGTTGAGCTGCTCACCCATTAGCTTCTTCATGGCTTCCCTCAGCTCTCCAAGGCTGATCTGACCATCGCCATCAGAGTCAAACTAGAAAGCAGAATGGAAGGACTTTAAAAGGAAAATAAGCATTTACAAAAAGCAAAACAAAAACATTTTGGAGTGTCAGTTTGAGAAAAGGCCTACTCAGGTTAAGCTGGGCATACACTGTGTGATTTTTGGCCCATTTTGAGCAGATTTTTCAGTCGTTTTGGGGATCGGCCCGAGTTTCTCCTGTGTCGTGCATCGTGTAGTATACATGGGGTAACGAGAAGCGATTAACACCTCACGACCAGCTCCCAATCATCAATCGTATACTGTAGTCGCAAGAAAATCAAACCTGTTTGAAATCCTGTCGGCCCTCATGAGGGTGTCAACGCAGCCTCTCACACTGTGCATGCGCAAACAGAAACGGAGTAGCATGGCAGTGCAGCTCATGGCAAGCTCATCTGAGCCTTTTCGATGTGGCAGCCTCACAAAATTATCATGACCGGACCAACCGTGAAAAGAGTTGGATGGACATTTCTGCTCATTGCTAGTCAATGTTTTTCATTAGCAATTTAACAAAGTTGATGGTGGTGTGTGTGTCTGTGTCAGTTAAAGAAAGAGGGAGAGAGAGGGAGAGCGAGAGACAGATTTTGTGTTATAAGCTTCATGTTATGGACGCACAGTGTGCATCGTCACCTACAAACTTCTCACCCCTGCGATTCAATCGTACAGTTTGAGCAGGAGCTGAATAACGCAACTGAAACAATCGCACAGTGTATGCCCAACTTTAGCATGACTGAGGTATGGACCTCAGTCATTTGTTGCACCTTAAATAGCATACATTAGGAGAAAAAACTCTGGACCGCATTCATTTCTAAACCCTAGTTTAAGCCTGGATATGGTTTTCTATTTTGCTAAAATAAAATTGCAGACCTCTTTGAAGGCGTCCCGTAACTCTTTGACCCCAATCATGTCTGCAGTCTCTGCAAGCATTTTGGGGCCCATCAGTTCCACAAAATCCTCAAAATCCACTCTGCCACCACCTAGAAGAAAGATAAATATGCATGCATAGTATATACAAGTAAATAACAAATTGGATTATTTACTGAAGATCCAGTGGTACGGAGTTAATTGTGCATACATATAAGACAGAGCTTAGCAGACCCACGTCAATATGTTATAAACAGAAGTCATAATAAGAGCATATTTGTAGTGATTTGAAAATATCCAATGAAAACTGTCCACTGCAGCCATTAGCTGTGTTTAAGACATGTCTATAATTTAACTAGTTTATTTGTATCATCTGGCTTTATGGTTAATTAAAACTGCGTGTCATCTGCATAGGAATGAAAATAGTGTTTTATAATAATACTGTAAGGGAAGCATCTATAATGTAAAAAGTTATGGTCCTAGCACAGAACCCTGTGGAACTGTGATTAACATTTGCATGTGAGGAAGACTCGCCATTTACATGCACAAACTATACTGCAGTGATTCAAACCACTGCAGGACAGTTCTTAAGAAGATGATTCATCATTCATATAATTCACTACACTATTTCTGTGCTATGATGCACTCTAAATCCTGACTGTAACTCTTCAAAGAAACCTTTTCAAAAGCTCATTTAACTACTTGACAGCTTTCAGGAATTTTGGAAATAAATAAGGTTATAAATGTGAAATGATGTAAGATTTATGTTTTAATTCATGGTAAAATGTCTTTGAGCAGTTTTGTAGGGTCTAGAAGACACATTGACGCATTGCTGATATGAAGTTTACTCATATCAGCATTTAACAGAGATGCTGTACTTAATGACAGTACCAGTGAATATTTTTTTCTCCAATAGTTAAAAAGTTATTTGTAAAGAAATTAATTAAATCATTGCTAGTTAATGTAAGGAGAAAATTTTGGCAGTTCATCAGACTTAACAGATTTACAGGTGAAGAAAGGATAAACAGACATTTTGGACATCAACTGCTTTGCAGTTCTGCTTTATCCTGGTGCTCCTTCACTGGTCTTCCGAGTGAAAGATTTTAGGGAATTACAGAATTATCTGTCTGTGTTCAGGACTCACAGATTTGCTGGCTGAGTTCGATAAGTTCCATCTCTGTTGGCATGTATCCCATAGTCCTCATGCACTCGCCCAGGTCCTTACAGCTGATGAAGCCATCCTTATCTTTGTCAAATTCTCTGAAGGCCTCACGCAACTCTGCAAGTAGAACACATCAATACAGATTATGCGAAATATTTGCCGTTGGGCAAAAGTATGACAGAGTACATTTGCTTTCTTGAGAAAACAAGACACAGTTTCAGTCTCAGCTGCCCTGGATCAGTGAGTGTACATTGAGATGGGGATGGGGTATCTGTCTGAGAGTGCTTTTTTTAATACTTCCAAATTGCTTTAGTTTTATTTGAACTATTTTTGACTTGTTGTTAGTATGACATAGTAAAAAAATAATTTTTCAATAATGTTTCACGGACTTCTCTGTTTTCTGTGACATGCTGGATACAATCTTTGGACCAAATAACTGATTTCTGTCTTATCAGTGCTTGAAGATGATCACAGTTTTTTGGCAACACCGTGCACTGTAAATATTCAATATTTTTTTTTGCATAAATATGATATTTTTGCCCCCAATAAAATTCTTTAAAACTTATGAAATACTTATGGTCGTTCATCATTATATCAATAAAAATGTAAAAACAGAAACTGAAGCTGCAAGGATTGTGAAAAATTATATTTTTAAATTGCTCCTGGGACTTTCTATTTCATTTGCAAACTTTTTATTTTTGCATCACTTTCTTATGAGGCATTAATGTTTTGAATGAGCTTTTAAACTTTCATCTCATTATTTATATGGAGCCTTTCTTTTTTCTTTCTTCTTCAATCTTCTTACAACATTATAACACTGAGTACTTTGCACTCTGCTGCCTGTTGTTTGTGAATAGTGTGACATGGATGATTGCAGTCCATATCCAAACTTGTCCAAATAAAATTAACCTGAACCTGAACAGATGGTGACACAGATCCCCCTGTCACCATTAAATCATTGCAGAAGAAATATATCAAGTTTCTACTACACTAAACCAAAGTCATAGAATCTATATTTAAAATAGAAATGACATTTTCATGTGCATGTACGCTGTTAAATTGTGAGCCACTACTGAGGAATAGAAGCGATGTATGAGTGGAAGTTAAATTGTGAAGGATTATTCCTCCCTGTGAAAGATAATCCTTCACTTTGTTCTTACACATTTCAATGCAAGACAGGGAAATTAAAAAAAAAAATGTTCACAGTTAAACAGAAGGTTTGAAAGGAAGGTAGATGAAAAAGAACAGAGTGGAATGAATAGACTGAGAGACAAGGTGAGGATTAAGAATCTGGATTAAGAATCTGTACCTTCCATCTCTTCTGGTCGTAGATCTCTGTCCTGCGGTGGTGTGGAAGAAGAAAGGGCATACATAAAGAGAAATGAATAGTCAGACAAGTTATACTTTGAATCTGCTCTATTTCAGTCACACAAAATGCTGGAAACATTTTTGCTTCTTGTGCTTTTACTCCTCCACTCCTCTCAATCCTGTGAAACATTTTGTTTGTTCTATGTTCATCTGCTCAGCCAGAGATTCTATTAGAGGATTATTGGGTTTTTGATCTGACTGACCCTAATAGCCTTTTTAGTTGAAAACTGCTGCTACCCAGCAGCATTCATGTCCAGTCTCATTCTGCCCGTGTTGGAGAAAGTCTGCTGTGCATATGCTCCACAACAAGCTTTTGAAATACAATGTACTAACAGCAGATTCATAATGACATACCACCTAAAAGATCTACCTTCCAAACATGCAGCATGTCACAAAGTTATAAGAAAGAAAGAAAAACGAATTACATCATATGCTGAGTAAACTGGTGAAATATTGAATTGCCACTTTAAAAAATAAAGTGAAAATGAAATCATAGAAATAAGAGTGAGTTATGACTTAAACTAAAAATTAATGCAGTAACAAACACATGCATAATTTCTTTAGTGATTAATAAAATAGTCTGATTCTGATTCAACATAAAACACCATTTACGGTTGTTGTTGAATTGGCTAAAGGAATGCAAGGTGACACCAGGATAAATTTGTACGTGATGTGTTCTTCGAGATTGTGACATCATCAGCAGGAATAATACAGCCCTGGATTAGAGGATGCAGGAGAGCGAACAGTGGCAGGGAGATTACAGCGGTAAATTGTATTACAAATCATGAAGGCTTATCGGTTTTTCATTTCTCTATCTGCCAGCAATTTTTTTTTCTTATCTGCATCTGCAGTCCAGCTGGCTTTTGATTAAACGAACATTAACACACCTGCACAGGCTGAACAGAAAAACGTGTACCACTTTTTTTTTTTTTTTTTTGTCGTACCTTTTGCTAAAATTTGTGACAGATTTATCCACAGACAAAGGCAACGGTTTTCTCCTACCTATGTTTTTTTGTGGTCCATTACCAATCTACAACAGTTACTACTGCTAAATCGTGACTTTAGAAGACTGCAGAAACTGAGCAACAATAAAAGTTTGTGAAGGAAGGCATGTAGCACGACACAACAGGATGAAAATGCCACGAGATTTAGGTTTAAATCTTATGTGAGACAAGTTTTGCTTTCAGTCCTCGTTTGCTTAGGTTTAGCCAAAAAAAAAAAAAAAAAAAAAAAAAAAACTTGATTGGGGTTCAAGTTATGGTTTGGGTTGAAATAAACCCATTTACAAGATTAAGCACATGTTATAGAACTCAGTTTTATCAGTGTCAACAGTCCCCATCTAAAGTTAATAACGAGATTTCATATTTATTTATCTATTCATTCATTCATTCATATGCAAGAGAATTGACCTGGCCACTTTGAAATATAACTATGATGGTAGTTAAACTTACAGATAGCATTGCTAATACTGCTAAAAAAAAAGTATATAAAAATGAAGACAAAATATGAAGTCATGTTTTGTGAAGTTGCATTTTGGATTTTTGAACCCAGAGATGATGAACAACGTTGATCTGATTATGGAAACACAGACACTGAACACTCTTATGTTAGTGATTTGTCAACCCCAAGGTAGGCCTGCCCTAAAACACACCCTGCTTATTTGTGTATTATACCTTAATTAGGACTAAAATGTATAAGATGAACATTGTGTTGCAATTGTAGCTGTGCAATTGAGAAAATGAACTACAGAAAGCGTTTAAGAGGTCAGAGATCAAGTGTGTAACACAGTGACTGTAATGGACTTCAGTATTAACAAACTTTTTTTTTTTTTTATCACATAGTATGTAGTAATGTTTCTGAAAGACTAATGTTCACTCTTCTTTTAGTTTGTTTTTTGGTGTCTGACTGAAATATCAAGCTGTTTGTCTGCTGAATGCTCCACTACATGCACTTGATGGTTGCCTGCTGTGGCTGAAAATGTGGCATATGAAATGAGTGAGGCTGGATCAAGACATAGTCCAAACTCCTGAGGAAAATTACCTAGCATTTTAGCTGCTAAACGCCTCACTATATTCATTAAGCACTTCCTTGTTGGTGCTGTGAAAGTGGTGTACAGAAGGTTTATCAGTGTATTTCCTCTGGAAACAGCTGTCCACTGCAGCTGGTGCAACTTGCGTGTCATAAAAGCAAAGCAATCAGCTAAAACGTCTTATAAATCTTAAGCGAACTGCAGAGACTGAGTGTGGAACTGCAAGGGACCACTTTCACATTAGACATAGCCATTTGTTCAATTGTTATCATATACTGCTTGCTGTGAAAGGCATGCTAATGTAGACTGCAAATTTAAACTTCGGTTGTCAATCAGTTGATAAACGAGACAGTGACTCTGCAAGGCTGTAGTTAAATATATCAATAGACTATTTCAAAACACACACCCAAAAAGATTTTTTAGGGTGAGAGGAGGGGTACACCGCGGTCTGTTATACGGCTAACACAGAGAGACAGATTTTAGCATTCTCACAGAAACTCGCATTCACCTTACGACCAATACAGCAAAGAAAATAGTATTTACATAACCACATTCTGAATACTCTTTTTTCATACTTTTACACTTCTTGCCCATTTTCACTTCAAATGGCATCCAGTATCACCTCGGATCATACACCACTGTTCTAGGAGTGCTTTTAAACTAGTTCCTTGTCTGTGTCATTTCCACTTTCCCCATGTATGACATTAATTTGTAATAAGAGGTGCGCATAGAAGACTCCAAGACTATAAAGGTACCTGAATCTGGACAAATTTTTGTGTCACGTATCAGGTCTCGTTATCATTATCCTTCTTTTATAGCTGTGAAAAAAACGTAGTTTTATCCGTTTCAACAGTTTTTATTTCTTATTTCATTTTAATTATTTGCTAATTTTTTGTTTTTTGTTAGTTTTAGTTCGAGGCTTAGTGATTATCATCTTTTAATTATGATATGAAGTGGGTTTTTTTCATAGGTAGTCACAGCCTTTGATGTTTAGATGTCTATCTCACTAAGCTCAACTGACATGAGAATGACCAAAACATGTCCTTTCTCACATGTTTTTATTCAATTTACTTTGGCTATTTGTGTAAAAAGTAATTTCAGTGTACAATAACTTTACTCAAAATAGTAGAATACATATAAGTTTGTAAGTAAGAGGCCCTCAGAACATTTTAAAACATTTCTATAGATATGAATATTGATTTCGTGATTGGTAGAGATGAAGGGCAGAGGAGCCGTGACGATGACCTCAGCTTCACCTTAACCTTCCTTTGGATGGCACTTTGGAAATGGATGGATGAAAGGATTTATGGGAGACTTTGGCAATGACAATTCTGGCAGTTCTGTATGTTTGTGTGGTGTGTGTTTGTAGTGTGGGTAAATACATACAAGCTGACTTTGGGCGAAGCCCTGTCTGAGGAAGATACATGCAGGCCCCACTATGTTATGCAGCATGTTGCAGTTCTTAACCAGAGCGCACAGGGGTTCATCAAACTCACGCTCGTTCCCTCCTTCCTCCTCATCCTCTGTGTCCATCTCCCCTGCATCACCCAGTCCCCCCAGCATGGCAGCAGCCAATGGGGTACCACTTTGTTCTATGGGTGACATTACCTTAGAGGAGAGGAACCAATCGGATTATGAAACACATAAAGCTATTACCTAAATTTTGGCAAATTTGCCATTTTTTGTACTGTTACAGACATTTTCAATAGATTTATTTATTTTGTATATTGCAAATAAAAGCAAATTTGAAACGTCTCTTGTGTCAAGTAGAGATGAAATAGGAAATTGCTATGAAATCCTAGTTTTAGTTATCCAAGAACAACAAAATGTTTCCTTACCTTCTTCTTTTTACTGTTCTTTTTAGAAGTCTGGTTGGTGTTTCCCATCACCCTGCCCTCTTCTCCCTGTCTTCCCCCCTCCCTTCCCTCCTTGCTGGTCCTCACACTTCTCCAAAGTTTATCCTCCTCTTTTCCTCTTTCTCACCCTTCTCTGTTCAAACGTCACATGAAACTCCAAAATCCATACTAGATCCAATGCATCCTAGGTGGCAACGCCTTTTATCGCCCAGGAAGGAGGAGGCAAATGTTTCCACTTGCACCTCTACTACAAAAAGCGACTCCTCTCAGTGCATGTGCTTCGGTCCCAGATCCTATTGGTCCAGTGGTGTGTATATGATGCCACATTCAGTCCTAAACTCCTATGGGTTGTTGGCGGCTGCCATGATGAGATTTGAAATGTTTACGGTGATATTATGGAATCGGGGCAGGGTGATGGAGATTGACGGGTTGGGGTGGGAGAGTTGGGTCATATCTGAGCTGAAACAACCCGCTGCGCCAGACTCTGGCTCTGATTGCATGACTCGACCATTTTCTCTCTCCCTTTCTATCCCTCTCTGTCTCTCTCTATCACACACAGACACGGGCATGCGCTCTGTTTTTCCCTTTATCTGTAACCCCCTTTTGCTACAAGTGATCCCTTGAATTTGGACCAACTTAATCTAATCCATCCCATCCACCTACCCCTCTCTCTCAAACAAACATCGTGCTTATGGTTTCCAAATGACTAGTCTGGCAAAGCTTTGTGTGTGTGTGTGTGTGTGTGTGTGTGTATGTCTCTAAGTCAGAAAGAGAGAGAGATAGAGAGAGACGGAGGGAGGGGGTGGTAGAATTATGGATGAAGAGTTGGCTGTCTGTTTAATCCCCAGCAGTTCAGATTAGAAGAAAAGAACTATGCTGACAGGCTACGAGAGCATGGGGCTGCAAGTAGAAGAAATAGAAGTTGAATATTTATTTTACACAACTAGTCACTGTGAGACAAAAAAAAAGGCAATTTAAAAAATGAAAACACATGGAGACATGCTGGGATAGAGAAAAGTGAAAAGAGAGGCACATAACAGTGCATGCGAAAACATTTTAGAAAGTAAAATTGCAGGGGTGTATAATAAAACCAGTGATTGCAACTGTATGATGTAAACTTCTGACTTAGTATAGACACTACCACAACAACTACTACTAGTGCTACTAAAAATAATTATAGCTTTATGAAATTGCTGATTATACTGATAATCATAACTGTGTTGCTCGTGAAGCGGTGGGAGCATTGATGTGGTGCAGATGCTCACCTGCAGCATCTGTCTCTGAATGTAAGTCTTCACCATCATCTACCTTCTGCTCATCGGTGTCTGTGATTTTGCAGCTTGTCTGTTTATATTCTTGACTTTGATCTCAACCCTGATTAAGTAGAAGTTATATAAATAAAGTTCTCTAAAGCCACCAGATGGCACCAAAGATGGGGCCAGTGTTATTAATCTTGATGGAGTCTCGCTTCAGTCTTGTGGCACAATTGAAAAGCTTTTTTTTTTTTGGTATGAGGAATATGTTTAAGAAACTATCTTGTTATATCTGTGCTTTTAAAGATGATTCTCTTCACCACAGCTTTTTAATTGTTTCCCTTACAATTACGTTCTAAAACCATCAACGCTTATTCCTTTCCCTCTAGAAATAAAAATACTGGTACTTGTTTTCTTAGGATCATTGTTTGATTATTTTGTCCAGTCCAATTCATCTACTGTTCTTTGTTGAAACCGAATCCCAGATGTGAAGCACTGTTTTTATATATACTGCATTTTTTATATACATGTGTATTGGGTGTAATATGTGTGCCAGAGATTTACGCAGTTTGATGAAGGCTCATCGCTTGCAGCCTTAATCCTCTGTGGTCAGTTGAGGAGAACCAACACATTTTTTGTGTCTATCTACTTTCCCATGTATCTGGTCATTAGACCACCCATTTTCTTCCATCTGTTTCCTGAGTTTAACCTAGTTATCTTTTTCTCAAAATCCCATGTTTTTGATGCTGGTAATCTCTTCTGGGTTCACAAATTACTCCACAGTTACTTGTTATAAAGCAGTTTGTAAAGCTTTTTTTTTTTACAAGACATAGTTTCAGCAATTTTTAATATGCCTATTATGTAAAATGTATTCCTAGACAACACTCTGCATTGCCTCAGTATTGCCAGTAGAGTGCAGCAAAGCTTGGTTGTTGAAAATAGTGGGATTAACACACGCTTAACGGTAATACATATGCACTACCACTAGATGCCAGTATCATCCCTAACTATGGAGGACCCAAATCCATCATATTAGTAAAAGAAAAAAAAAGCTACATTGTATCAAAAGAAGCAGTGGGATAGTGAGCATAGAGAGTGCTATAAAGAGCTAAAAAATAATCCAGTGAATGAAATCAAAAGTTAAATTAAAAGTCTCTTCATGCATGCTAGCGTAGCTCTCACGAGCTACACAAGAGATTGAATTCCTCTTAGTGCAATACACCCAAAGTGCAACAGTACAATTCCTAATCAAGAACTATTGTCTCTGGTATAAAATCTATTACTGAACCTCTACTGAAGTTTTTTCTAAAAGATATTGTACTATCAACACCTCATTTCTTTAAAGAGACAAAGATGGACTAAATTGCTTGAAAAATCATACAAAATCAACACTGACACTGAGAGTCTTTATGCTTGCAGTCCAAATGAAACTGTTTTAATTTCAATTTTCAAATATTTCCCAAAGTGATTCCTGTAGTCTACCTCCCAATATTCTAAAGCATGGCAATCAGATGAAATCAAGATTTAATGAAATAGCGTATCATCGATCAATAATCAGCACTGCCTACAATAATGTTTTAAAATCTGAACTGCTTACACCTAAAATATCAACTGGAAAGAATAATTTTCTCCACTTAATTTAACTGCTGTCACAAGAAACTCAGAGACATTACTAATACTGACACATCTTAAAATCTGAGTGATGACTAAGTGGAATCACTGTGATTTTGAAGTGCTTGAACAATCAGAGATAATTGTAAACACACTTTTCAGCCTATCAAACCAAAACATACACGAAAGGAAACTTCAGATGTGGAAAATGCAGTGAGTGTAACAACACTTTAGATGTTAAGTAGAATATTCAAACAAGAGTTACAGAACTGGGCACATAGAGTCTGTCTTAGCCAAACACAACTATGAAGCCAATCATGGCTCTCCTGCTGCTCCTCCTGCTGTTCACTGGACTTGAACATGTAATTCTTTCTGCTATTTCTGCCAGGGAATTTTATCAAATAAATAGATGTTGGATCTCATCACTAAACACAATGACACCTGCTGGGCTGACTAATGATTTTAGCTCAGATCTTCTCTGAATAAGTATATAAATGAAATGTAATAGTTGTGACGGCCAGTGGGCTGGCCTTGTGTTTTGCTTTTTCTTTTACCCGTTTCTTGCAGGTAGGTGGAGCTGACCCAATTAGTGATGCAACACCAGTCCCAGTGTATATAAAGACACCTTGACTGAACCAGCAGGCTGGCTTTGGCTCTGTCTCTCGCCGTCTGGCACCCATCTTGTTCATTTGGAAGTTTCAGTTATAGCTGTTATGTCCTTTAAATTGTCTTTAAGTTGCTTTACCTTATTTTCATTAAATATGTCTTACAGCCTTTAAAAGCCTGTGTGTGGTCTCCCTCTTAATTGTCACTTTCTATGAGCCGGGTTGTGACATAGTATAGAAAACTTTAACCCCGGCTGTATTCACTCTGCTCTGTTTTAAAATGTATGAAGGTCGTCACATGAGATCAGAAACAATGTCAGATTACTGTAAATGTTACAACCTTCAGTTTTGTTTCATGCTCTGATGAAGGCCACAAGGCAGAAATGCTAGCTTGTTTGTTGGCATGCCAAAAAATTGGTGAAATTGAGATTTTCCTGCTATTTCTTTGAAGCTTTGTGCTTGTGCTGCCTCTTAGGTAGTCATGCACAGATTACTTTAGATGAACTAGACCAATGAGTTCAAGTGGTATTGAAAAGCACCCAGAATACAGAACAGAGGTTCTTTTGCTCTCCAAACAACAACAAAAAAGAAGCGTTTCCACCATGCCTTCATCAGCAGCTTGGTGTGAGCACAAAGCCTTTCAGCCACAAAACCCCAAACAAAGCAGCTGGGTGAGAATTCATGTGCCATCCCTCGACAACTGCAAGCATACCAGATGCCTGAAAGACAAGGATGGAAGACAGGCCAACTGAAAATCCAGTGCTGGGCTGTAAACAGCATGATGGACAGATTCCAAAACCCAGGATTTTGCATGCTATGCAAACAGCTTTAGGGTGGGTCAGGTCAAACATTTTGCCATTTGAGATGGGGGATGTCTATGTGTATTTGCATGCCCACTTTTTGCACAATGACACACACACAAAAAAAAGATCTCATAGTAAGGTCAGATGAGCAAAAAAGGGTGCTTTCCAATTTAAAATGTGCAGACACACAAGTTTATCACAAAACAAACAAACAAATAAACAAAAAGCTAAAGAAAAATTGCTAAAACCGTTTTGAAGTCTTTCTTATATAAATAAGCTGCAGCCTGAACAACATCGGTGTCATCAACCCATTCTAGCATTCTGCACTTCTTACAAGTTTTTCACTGAATTAAAGACTGGGAATATGTATAGTACACTAAGCATGTTTGATGTCCCATCTTTAATGGAAACATTAAGAGTCCTTTCTTCATTTGGTTTTTTCTATTCTTTTCTGTTTCTTTTCATACCTTTGACCTTCAATGTGCGATAATCTCTTGAGTTGTGGCTGAAGTTAAGCTAAATTGAGCTTAACCCTGTTGAACAAAGATAAGACTGAGCTGTAACACAAACATAGCTCACAGCAAACATATTAATGCGTGAAAATATATATCTGCGACAACACAACAATGGAGACAATTATTAAACTAGAAGAACTCACGCTCTGTTTTGAGTATTAGCACTTCCCATTCTATTACATTTCAAAGCGTAATTGTAGAGACAAATACCATTATGCAATAAGGAATCCAAACCGTGTTCTCTAGGTACAAAATAATACTTATGAAGTCAACTTAACTAACTGCATCAATGTACTTTAATGTAAGTGTGGCTGCAACAAATTGTGAGCCTTTTTGTCTCCATCTTATTTTATTGGTTTTACAAGCCACATTTTTACTTATAATTCACTCTAGACTTCCTGCTTACCACTAAAAGTCAGTCACAAACCCAGTAACTGACTATAAAACATACACTGCGCCTAGCAGACACTAGCTTGGGAACATAGTGGAGAAAAAAAAAGTAGAACGAGACACATGTGGCTCCATGGGCCTGACCTCTGACAGTGATTTATCATTTTAGCCAGATCAATCTGTAGACGAATATGAATATGTCAGTTCTTCAGACCAGAATTTGGATCAGTTATCACAGCAGCTTGAGCATAAAGTTACATCGTCTCTGAGTCTTGTCTGTTTAAACAAGATTAAATGACAGAAAAAAATGTTTGTGGGAGGAAGTGGTTGCGACTTGTGCACTGATAAAACAAAGAACAATTCAAGTGGAGAAACTAGTGCACGATCATCATGTTTCTTTAGAGTATACTCTCGTATTACTGATTCAGTCAGGATAGAATAATACTATCTAATATGTCTTATATTAGCAAAACACATGGGGAGGTAAAAGTGTGATAAGAATACAACTGAAACCACAGTGTGACCTGTGATATGACAAAATATCATAATTAACTCATTTTACCTGAGATATGCTGCCTGTGTCTTAGAGGGCAAATTCCACCTTTATCACCCTTAAAGTGGTGCAATAATAGTAGCGTTTTATTCTTATTTACTTTGAAAGGAGAGAGAATTTTAATGACATTTATGACCTAATAATTTCTTTGGTTGTTGTCAGAGTACCTGGGTTGTTGACCCGGTGTTTTCAGTTATGGAGCCTTTGTCAGTTTCCATGCCTTTTACCTGTTTTATTGTGTTAATCATCTGTCTGTGTGCAGCATTTTTTTATTCTACTTCCTCTGTTTCATTAGTTAGATTTATCCCAGCTGTGTTCTCACCTGTTTCTGGCCATTATCATTATCCAGTCTAACCCCTCAGTTTCTCTTGTAAGAAAGTGCTTGATTATAGGGGTCATCTGAGTACTGGGTTATTTTATGCATTTGGTACATTATTGTATTATTTACAATACAATACTTTACAGTATGAAGTCATTCTTAGGCAAGTGTTGTTGGGATCTGGCACTATATAAATAAAATGGAATTGAATTGAACTGGGAGCAAAAAAACAGTAACAGTAAAACAGAGAGATTGCTGCAGGTTGCTACAACTGAAAAGAACATACGTTGGCTGTTTTTTATTGCTACCCACTTTTGTTTTTTTGTCGTTCACTTTGATTTTCATGACATACTTTAAACTGAGATGTCATGTACGAGTTTTAACAGAACTTCGTTCCTTCCCCCCCCCACCCTTCTTTTTGCTATAATTAACAGCTTCAGTACATGTCTCCACTAGCTTGTGATCAGATTATTTATAACTGGCTCTGGCTTGCCTTTTGTGGCTTTGAAGAATTAAATATGCTGGATCAATGTTACCAGGAATAACTAAATGATGATCACCACATGAGCTTGGCTCTTTTATGGAATGTACGGTGAATTGGCTTAGTGATGCTTAAGCACACATTCATCAAAATCTCATGCTTTCTGTTTAAAAGGTTGATAGACACGCTAATCAAACCTGAACTAAGTCCAAAATTGCAGCAGCACTGTGCTGACAGGAGGAATATAACATGCTGGTGTAGTCAGTAAAGGATTCCCATTTAACCTGACATCATTTTACAGGCTGCGACCACATATGGCTGTCTGGATTGTCCCACATTCTCTGCTCTCATTCTCGCCCACTTACCCACTCCCAAAAGGAGGATAATGCCTTTTGCACCTGTCCAGATATTATTTCTGCATTTTCATGTGACCTAGAAGATAAATGTGGCTGTCCTGTTAAATTAAATCAAAGACTTCTCTTACAAACAAAAATAAGGGTCAGAAAGTCGCAGTAATGTCGGAATATGTGTTTGTTGGATTGTTTTTGTTTTTTGAACAGTGAACAACTGTTGCTGCTTTGCCCCAGTGGAAATAGAACAACAGTTAACCCACTTATAAAGCATTTTTCTAAAGCTGTGCTGGTTATTATACCAATGTCCTCGTTGCTTTGTTAAAAATGTTGACCAGTTCAGAAAACTGTGTGTGATTTTTAACATATATCAGAAATAAAGGTGTAGTTTTTACTGTTTCGTGATATTATGACGTAAAGCTGCAGCTGTAGCATTTCGTCTTTCATCTTTCAAATATAGCCAATGTGTTTGATCATTCAGAAGTGAGATAATACAATATTTTTCAAAGCCACTGAATACTAAGTTACTAATACTAATTACCAGAAATGTGTGGAGTGGTGTAAATTAGACCCTATAAAACGGCTATTCACACATACTGGGTAAACAATGGGATGTACTGTTATACAGTGTTTCCTTGCTGTTCAGTTATGCCTTCATGCAAGTGAGGTGTGGAATCTTGTTTGCTAGAATATATTAGTTTAAAAAGAAGGCCAGCTAATCACTGGCATCTGCTAACATTTCAGTTAGAGGATAAATTTTAGGATTTATTGAAATAATTTTTTTTCTTTCTATGGTTTCATGTGGTGGATGTATGTGACATGTGCATGATATTTGGATTTTGCCTACATATGAAATGAGTTGTTGATTAACTTCTTTCAATTCCTCACTCAAATAAAGCTCTCAATATAATTATAATTATTTGCTGTTTTTCTGTAATTAAGTACACCTTATACAGTTAAAAAAACATTCCAACTTTTAAACGCATTTATAAACAGAAGTAAATAAATAATCCCTGAATATGTGCACAATGTATCTCCTCAGTCAGTGTCTTTGTGATTCCTGGTTCTTAGGCTTGTTCCCTGGCCTTCCGTGTAAGTGTGTCGTGTCTCTAGTATAGGTTTTGTTCTGTCTATACGTTTAGTCATCTGTCTTCCTGGTCAGCTGTCTCCTTGGTCTGTGTTTCCATGCCTGTTCTGGGTTTTCCTGTCTTATTTTGATAGTCCTTGTCCTATGTCAGTGTTTTCTGCTTTGCTTTCTCCGTCTGATTACCCTCCTGTTTCCCATTCCCTCATTACCTTCTGTGTGTATATATATCGTGTTTCCTTCGGTCCCTGGTCGATCTGTCCGCCTCTTTATTTCAATAATAACGTATACTTTATTGATCCGTGTGGGGAAATTCCTCTCTGCATTTAACCCAGTGAAGCAGTGGGCAGCCATTGGGCGCCCAGGGAGCAGTGTGTAGGGACGATACCTTGCTCAGGGGTACCTCAGGGTAGCTGTTCAGGGGAATCAAACCCCCGACCTTACGATCATGGGGCCACCACTCTACCTACTGAGGTATCCTTGCCCTTTTTCCTTGCCTCGTTCCTTGCCTTAACTCGCCATCTTCAGGTCATTTGTTATTCTTAGCTTTTCCCAGTTTCGTTTTTTTGTTAGTTTCTCTGTACCTCCAGTCGTGTTAGTGTTTCTTTGTATTTTTTTCACCGCCAAAATAAAGGCTCTCCTTTTGTTATTATTTGCCCTCGCCACCGTGCCTGCATTTGGGTCCACATTGTTTTTGCCAATCACTGTTGAGTTCTGCATTTTCTTGTCCACTTGAACAAGCCCAACACCCCCTGCATCCCCACATAGCTGGAACACATACATGTAGCTCTCCTCATGCCATGACGTCTGCTTCGCCAGACGTGACATTTTTAGCACTGATGTTGGACTAAACTACATCTGTCTGCTCAAAGTTTAGTTCCTTCCTTCTAGCTCTAATCTCGCTTTATGTTGCAATAGGTCTCTTCTTTCTTCCTTTATTACATTCAACTATCATTCACTCTCAAGCCTTTATCCCAGACCCAGACATCCAGTAATTCATTATTCAGTCAGTCTGTTGCTCAGTGTATGTGTCACACAGTGGAAAATTGTGTTTTTATATCTTGTTTTGGATCAGACTGTGTTGGTACAGGGTGTCGATTTTATTTGCATGATTTTATTGTAATAGTGATATTGCATGTTTGTTTATTGATATTCCTATTGCATGATTTTATCTCCATATTTATAGTGTTGATTGAACAATATGTTTTTTATTATTCCACTGTGGATGAAGCGGACAATTGTAGGCACCTGTGAGGTGGGGGCGTTCCCCGAGGTGGCCTATCAGCCACCAAACTGACTTAAGGGAGATAGTGAGCGCAAAGACAAAAAAGAGAGAGACACACGAAAAGTGGAGAGCTGGAAAACAAAACGTGTGCTAGCCAGCATATGAGAAGAAGGACCTCTGGCCTGACTGTGGGGCGCCACGAGACATTCGGCGATCGGCCAGCACAACCCGGCGATCCAGTCCCGACGGACAGAATAGCGACCGTGGGAGGCGACGCGTGAAATCCACAGTAGGGCAGGGGTACGCCTCTGCCTGCATCTGTGAGTATCGCTTTCCCACTGTTGGGCGCTAGGAGTAGCTTTGCCGGGGAAGGGTGACAGCGGCTGCGCTGACAACGTTGCTGGCCCGTGTCTGTTGTTTCAGGGTGGAGCTACGAGGGAGGCCGTGCGCGGAGGTGGAGAGTAGCTGGACTGCACGATTGCGCACAGTCAGGTGGAGATAGGAGCCTCCTCCCTGGTCTTCTGCTGGCGAGAGTCCACATCCCGGAAGAGGAGTTCCTCTCCTGTCTCTCTCAGCTCAGGAGAATTTGCCCGTGTGTTGCTGGACTGGGAGAATTAGGACCCTGGGGGGGAGTTTTTAGTATAGGGAAAAACATTCATTTAGCTTTGTGTTTTTAGCGTTTAATCATTCCTGCCGGCAGGGTTTTTAGCGGGTTGTAAACACTATTTTTATTGTATACGGGGATTTTAGCTTGTATTTGGGGTTCTGACTGTGTTTTATCCTGAAAATAAATGGTGTGTTTGAAGCCAGCTAAATTTCTGTGCTCTGAGCGCTGACCCACTCACTCCCCTTTCTGCTTGTATAGGCGTGGTGGTGAAGATTTAGTTCCACCAGTTTAGCGGCTACATAATTTTGGCGTTTGTCGACAGGATACAAGTTTGGGGAGCAGTGTTCCGCACCTGGAGTGCAGATATAGAGATGATGATGCCGGTGTATCCGGGTGCCCCTTGGGTACCAAAATATAAGGGTCCTGAAGCAGATGTTTCATATGGAGATTGGAAAGAACAAATACAAGGTTTATTGAACGCTCAAGAAATAGCTGAGGCCCGGAAAGTAGAAATTTTAATTGGGGCTTTAAGCGGTGAGGCAAAGCGTCAAGTAAGCGTGTTAGAAGAAAAAGATAGAGACCAGATTAGGAAAATATTCGCATATCTAGATTCTCTATATGGTGACAATACCTCCCTAGCGGTTTTGAGGTCGCAGTTTTTTAGCTGTATACAAAAACAAAATGAGTCGGTAAAATCTTTTACCTTAAGGTTGAGGGAGTTGCACTGCAGGCTACAACAACGCAATCCAAATCAAGCACCTACTGAAAAGTGTTTACAGGAACAGATGCTGTTGGGCCTGCGGGAGGGCCCGTTGTCACAAACCCTGCGAGCCTACGTGCGTCACCATCCAGAAGAGGATTTTGCAACAGTCCATCGGGAGGCGTTGCTCCTAGAGGAGGAACAGTTGGGACACCAGGGATTGCAAACTACGTGCTTGACAGTGGGTGAGTCCAGGTGTGTTAAGCCACCTTATGAACCAGACTGGAAAGAGACATTTAAAAAAGAAATTATGGAGGATGTCAAGGGTCAAATGCGAGATCTCGTCAAAGATGTTGGTAATGAAATTAAACCGCTCTTGCCACAGCAAAGCCCAGCCGGCTCAGCTTTTAATAAATCAAGGTTTAAGCCAAAGCGTTCTGGATATGCTAATAACTGGACCCGAGAGGGAGAACCCATTTGCCATCGTTGTAATCAAGTTGGGCATATTGCCAGATTCTGTCAGAGCACACTAGACCAACAACCACCTTTAAACTAATAAACCCCGCTGCCGAGGCCCAAGCGGTGGGGACAAGGGACTATTCAAACAATCAGGGGGCCAGTACAGCTTTTGTGGGAGAATGTCCACTCATTGAGGTGTGTATGGGAGGGGTTAAGATGACGGGATTATTAGACACAGGCTCTCAGGTTACACTAGTGCAACAGCAGGTAATGGATCTCCATTTCCCTGAAGTGAATAAAACTGACACACCCCTGTTGTTTGCCTTAAAGGCAGCCAATGGACTTGAGATACCATACTCGGGCTATGCGGTCTTGGATTTTGAGGTAGAAGGGGTGGAGATACCAGGAAAAGGGGTTGTGGTTGTGAGAAATGACTGTTCCACGCACCCTTTAATTATTGGTATGAATGTTATTAGTGCATGCTGGGATGATGTTTTTGCCGAAGGCAAGTCTGCTTTTCATCCTCAAAAGCTGAAGTCCAGCAGAGCATGGAAAGAGGCGTTTGCCGTCTGTCAACAGACTGCTACCACCAAGACTGATGGCTTTCTAGGCTATGTTCGACCTGCTAGCCGCAGAGGAGTCAAGGTGCCCCCGAACTGTGAAGTGATGGTCTGGGGCCGGACGTGTAAAGGTAAGGGTGGGACAGAACGCTTGGCACTAGTGGAGGCCTTACCTGATGCTGGACCCTGGGGGGTAGCCCGAACCCTGTCAGTAGTCAAAGGAGGGAGGCTCCCTATCCGGGTCTGTAACCCTAATCCATACGAAGTGACTATAGGACGCTACCAGAAGATGGGCCAGTTGTACCAGGTGGAGGAGTCGGACGTGGAGATGGACAGTGATCTTAGCCTGACAATGGGATCCGATGGTGTGATCGAGGTGGGCGTAGTTGAAGCAGCTGGGCCCGAAGAGCCTGCGATCCCTGAAGAGGAGGTGAGTCAACTGCTTAACGGCATAGACTTGACCCCCCAGCAGAAGGTCGAGCTCCAGACCCTGCTGCAGAGGTGGCGAAAGGTGTTTGCTGTGAACGAGGAGGATTACGGAAGAACTGATTTGGTCCAACACCAGATCCACACAGGTGATACACCACCCATTAAACAAAAATATCGCCCTTTACCACCACTGATGTACAAAGAGATTAAGATACTTCTAGCAGATATGCTGAAAAAAGGTGTCATTCGGGAGAGTAGCAGTCCCTGGGCAGCCCCCATTGTGTTGGTGAGGAAAAAGGACGGCAGTTGGCGATTTTGTGTAGACTACAGAAAATTAAACGCAGTAACTCATAAAGATGCATTCCCGCTCCCCCGAATTGAAGAGACTTTAACATGTCTGACCAGAGCTGAGTGGTTTTCCACACTGGATCTTGCCAGTGGATACTGGCAAGTGGAAATGGATCCTAAGGATCGGGAGAAAACTGCATTTACCACTCCTCTGGGTTTGTTTGAGTTTGATCGCATGCCTTTTGGACTCTGTAATGCCCCTGCCACCTTCCAGCGCCTGATGCAGCAGTGCCTAAGTAGTCACCTTTCTGAATCTGTTTTGGTATATCTGGATGATATAATAATCTACTCACCTGACTTCTCTACTCATCTACAGCAATTGGAGAATGTCCTGCAGAAGCTGTGGCAACATGGTCTGAAGCTGAGGCTGGACAAATGTAAGCTGTTCCACCGTCAGGTGAAGTTCCTGGGGCATCTTGTCGACCAACAAGGGGTAAGACCGGACCCTGAGAAAATCCAAGCTGTCCAGAACTGGCCTGTTCCCTCGACCACCCGTCAGGTCAGAGCTTTCCTTGGCCTGGCAGGTTATTACAGGCGATTTGTCCCAGGGTTTGCTAGGTTGGCTAGACCTTTAAATGCTCTGCTCGTGGGAATTTCTAGCAGGTCAAGCATGCAGGTCCAGTGGTCTGCTGAATGTCAGGAAGCCTTTGACAGCTTGAAATGTGCTCTGACCGAGCCCCCTATTTTGGCTTATGCAGATTTCCTGGAGCCCTTTGCACTTTATACTGATGCCAGCAATCAAGGCTTAGGTGCTGTGTTAGCTCAGGTGCAAGATGGCAAGGAACGGGTGATTGCATATGCCAGCAGGAGCCTACACCCCACTGAACGAAATGACAAAAACTATAGTTCCTTCAAACTGGAACTTTTAGCTCTAAAATGGGCCATTACTGAGAAGTTCAAGGATTACTTGACAGGTGCCAAGTTTGTCGTGTATACCGACAACAATCCTGTGGCCCACTTACAGAATGCTAGACTTGGGGCAACAGAGCAACGCTGGGTGGCACAGCTGGCATCCTTTGACTTCGAGGTTAAGTACAGGGCTGGAAAAGAGAATGCTAATGCTGATGCTCTCTCTAGATTTCCCACAGACTGTCAAACAGCTTACATAAACACCACGAGTGCTCCACGTCGGGATGCACAGGGGCTGGTGCCGCAGATGAATGACTGGAAGGAGGCTCAAGAAAAGGACATGGATCTGCGCATCCTGAGGGAGTATGTGGAACAGGGAATCCCCCCTGATGCACCAACGAGGAGATCCCTACCTAGCCCTGTACAGAAGTTATTACAACAATGGAGAAGGCTGCAGGTTTGCGAGGATACGCTGTGCAGAGAGCTAAGGGACCCTAACACTAACGAAATGTACCTTCAGATCCTATGTCCTGCAGAGAGACACAGGGAGGTGTGGGAGAAGTATCACGAGGCAGCGGCACATGCGGGAGTGGAAAAGACACTGTCCAGGATACGTCGCTTCTTTTATTGGCCCAGCATGGAAGAGGAGGTGCGCGAATTCCAGCTAGGGTGTGCTGCGTGTGGCCTACGAGATAGAAATAGGCCTAGAGCCCCTTTGCATCCCGTTATTGTGTCCTATCCCCTTGAGGTTGTGGCCCTGGACTTTCTTACATTGGGGAGGCCCACAGACAGGTACCAGAATATTCTGGTTATGACTGATCTTTTCACACGGCCCGACCAGGCTACACTCAGATAGAGGTGGTAGTTTTGAGTCTGCCCTGATGTACCAGCTGTGTAAGTGCTATGGCATTACAAAAAGCAAGACCACCCCATACCATCCGGCTGGAAATGGTGGGGTTGAGAGGATGAACCAGACATTGCTGCACATGCTTCGGTCCCTAGAGTCAGAGAGACAACAGAGGTGGCCAGAATATCTCCCAGAGCTCTTACAAGCATATAATAATACTGTCCATAGTGCCACAGGGTATGCGCCGTCGTACCTGATGTTTGGGCGGCATTTGAGGCAGCCAGTGGATTTGAACCTAGGTGTTGAGCGGGATTCTCCATGCCACAACCTGGGAGGGTGGGTTAAGGACCATCACCAGAAACTATCCTTTGCCTATGAGATGGCTAAGAAGAAGATGAGGGCAGCAGCCACCCAAAACAAGAGGGCTTATGACCGAAGTGCACGGGCCCTGCCGTTGGTGCCAGGCGAGAGAGTTTGGATAAGGGACAGGAATAGGCAGGGACGAGGCAAGTTGCACCCAGGTTGGAGCTCAGAGTCGTATGTGGTAGTGGAAGAAGTTGGCAATACCGGTGTAGTATATAGGGTGCATCCGGAGAAAGGGGGGGGGGAGAAGGTCCTCCATCGGAATGCACTAAAGTTGTGCGTTACCCCTGCAGCAGACTACCACTCAGAGGGGCAGGAAGTCAGCGTTGAGGGAGAGGTGCTAGTTGAGCCTCCATTTTATGGTTTTGTGCCCAGCGCCCCAGCCCAGCAGCCGGGAGAGTTGTCAGAGGTGCGCCGCTCGACAAGGCCTAATTTTGGTCAGCCACCCGCCCGTTACAGGTCACTTGACTAGGGTGACAGGGACTGTCACAGGTAAAATGTGGGGGGATGTCACACAGTGGAAAATTGTGTTTTTATATCTTGTTTTGGATCAGACTGTGTTGGTACAGGGTGTCGATTTTATTTGCATGATTTTATTGTAATAGTGATATTGCATGTTTGTTTATTGATATTCCTATTGCATGATTTTATCTCCATATTTATAGTGTTGATTGAACAATATGTTTTTTATTATTCCACTGTGGATTAAGCGGACAATTGTAGGCACCTGTGAGGTGGGGGCGTTCCCCGAGGTGGCCTATCAGCCACCAAACTGACTTAAGGGAGATAGTGAGCGCAAAGACAAAAAAGAGAGAGACACACGAAAAGTGGAGAGCTGGAAAACAAAACGTGTGCAAGCCAGCATATGAGAAGAAGGACCTCTGGCCTGACTGTGGGGCGCCACGAGACATTCGGCGATCGGCCAGCACAACCCGGCGATCCAGTCCCGACGGACAGAATAGCGACCGTGGGAGGCGACGCGTGAAATCCACAGTAGGGCAGGGGTACGCCTCTGCCTGCATCTGTGAGTATCGCTTTCCCACTGTTGGGCGCTAGGAGTAGCTTTGCCGGGGAAGGGTGACAGCGGCTGCGCTGACAACGTTGCTGGCCCGTGTCTGTTGTTTCAGGGCGGAGCTACGAGGGAGGCCGTGCGCGGAGGTGGAGAGTAGCTGGACTGCACGATTGCGCACAGTCAGGTGGAGATAGGAGCCTCCTCCCTGGTCTTCTGCTGGCGAGAGTCCACATCCCGGAAGAGGAGTTCCTCTCCTGTCTCTCTCAGCTCAGGAGAATTTGCCCGTGTGTTGCTGGACTGGGAGAATTAGGACCCTGGGGGGGAGTTTTTAGTATAGGGAAAAACATTCATTTAGCTTTGTGTTTTTAGCGTTTAATCATTCCTGCCGGCAGGGTTTTTAGCGGGTTGTAAACACTATTTTTATTGTATACGGGGATTTTAGCTTGTATTTGGGGTTCTGACTGTGTTTTATCCTGAAAATAAATGGTGTGTTTGAAGCCAGCTAAATTTCTGTGCTCTGAGCGCTGACCCACTCACTCCCCTTTCTGCTTGTATAGGCGTGGTGGTGAAGATTTAGTTCCACCAGTTTAGCGGCTACATATGGATGACTCATCTGAATAATGAGAACTGGAGATGAAACTAAGAAAAAAAGGGGAAATATAAAAACATGTCAAAACACAGCCTAGTTTTCTTTTCAGATGGCTTTAAAGAACATTTAATGATTGTTAGTTTATGACTCTAATCCCAGGTGACCTTTTGACCACTGATCAAAACTGTGTTGCAATTGGTATAGCTATTTCTGCCATTCTTTTTCTAATTAAAATGCCACTCAACATCCCCAATAACTAATAAACCTAAAAGGTTTGCTATTTAACAAAGGAAGGCACAAAGCAGGATTATCATTTGTGCCTCAGAACTGTTATTTTGTTTAAATTTAAACACATTTGATTGCTTGAACTACCGTAAGGCAGTGTTTGCCTTTCATGTTAAAAGGGTACAGGGTACACAAGGGTACAGTTAGTCATCATCAGGGATTTATTTTTTAAGGTAAAAGAAATTCCTGTGATGCTTTTACATTTCTCCCATATACAACAAAAAAGCAAACCTGTTGTCAGGACACCTCTAAACAAGGTCAACTCTAATCTTTCCATTATAATCCGTGGAGGTTTTTTGAAACCTTCCCAGGAAGTGTATTATTATTATTATTATTATTATTATTATTATTGATGGGAAAACTGGCTCCATATGCACTGGTTCCAGCTGTTTCTGCCAAATAGTTTTGGTGTCTAAAAGAAGCTACACAGGCAAAAGAAATATTTTATATATATGAGAATATAAATAACAAGCTTTCGTCTTTTCTTCAGTAACACCACAAACATAAACAGGAAGTGGATGAAACTGGAAGCCATAACTGCCAAAAACAATGTGGAAGATTTGCTATTGCAACACATTAAAATACACCAAAAATATCTGGATCAAACCAGTGAGAACAGAAAAAAGTACATGGCAAGAAATTATACATGAAACTGAAGTCTTGGCTTATACACACAGAAATTTTTACTATGGGACAGATTACTAACTACGCTGACTACTTATTAAAGACTGCAAAACAAGTTCACAAGGCTGCCACTAACAAATACACACTTTTTAGGTACATTTTTATCTTTTTCATCTGTTTCACACTATGTCTGAATTAAAGCTTGCCCTGGCAGGTTTATTACCCTTCCAATCCTCAAGGAATGTGTGTTTCCTCCAAGTGTTCTGCTGATCTAAATTTAAATAATCCTTCTTTAATAATACAGGCTGGTTCTTACTAATGTGTAACCAGTCAAAATATACTCTGTTGCAAAAATGTTATGCGCACAATTTTCACTACTGCAAACAAACACCTCACGCTACTGCACAACAGATCTAAACGTAATCTAAATAGTTAAAGAGATATGGATATATAATGTTTTAACACTATATTTGTGAGCCATTTTTCAAAAAGGGTGCTGCTATATATGATTTATACATATAGCAATATGATATTGTAACATCCCATGCCTTATAAGGAAAGACACACCCTTAAAAAAAAAAGAACCCTTAAAAATGACAGTCTAATTATATATCTTGGCTTTACATAGTTCCCAGTTCAGTCACCTACCTGTCCAAAGACAGAGTCAACAATAGGGCGTAGCTTCCTCTTGTCACCTTCTTCCAGCCAGATGTCATCTGGGTCTCCCACTGGGGAGGACAGACTCAAAGTCTTGGCCTTGGGCTTTGGTGGTCTCTTGATGCTAGCTGAACTCCATCTCCTGAATGATTCAATTTTCTTCTTGATTGAACCCTGGAGAAGAGAGCACAAACAAATCATAAGCGTTCAATACACAGTTTATGATGTACCAACTCAGAAAAGTTGGCTCTCACAAAATTAATAAAAATGTAGCTGTTGATCATTGATGGTTTAGTTTCTGACAAATATAAGCGTCTTCTGTGATAATGTTGTGTTTAAGTGCATAAAACTCCATTTGGTTTGTAACATTATGAGCGTTAAGCATTGTGGCATTAACTTAAAAAATAAATTAGTACCAGCCAGACCTCAGAAGTTAAACCACGTGGGATGTTTAAGAGCATCATTGACAGGAGTTTGCATATTTTTGCATCTACATGCACTGACCTTCTTCATTAACTTCCCCTCTGGCAACTCCACAGATGATGAATTTTTCACATCAGTCATTTTTACAGTCCTGCTTCAAAGAGACGTCCTCTTTCTCTCTGTGTCACGCTCCTCCTCTTTATCTGTCCCCAGAGCATCTGAGGCATATCTCCTGCTGCTATCGCTCCTCCTTCTCTCATCCCTCAGTTTTACTCTCTCTATCTTTCACTCCTCCTGTACAGTATCTACATCCCTCACTCACTTTTCAATCGGTGTGTTTCTACTATCCTTTGCTCGTAGTTGTTCCCCTGTAAATACTTCTGTGTCACACATGTGCTAAATTCTCCAGAAAAGCCCATCAAGGCACAGATTATTATAAGCAGAAGTCTTCCCAAAATGTAAATAAATATATTTTTAAATGTCTCTTTCCAGTTTATGTAGAAACTGACCAATTAACAAGCAGGTATCAAAATATTGAGATGTTTATAAGTGTGTCAATGACAGTGGTTAACATAGATCTTTTTTGAGCCTGACACCATTTCCTGTCTGTGTTTGTGACATCTCCAGTAATCCCGTATTTATTTGCTCACTCTCACTCTGATCTCGTCTCTTCCGATGTTGATGTAGGCTTGTCCTCAATCCTCTGGACCTAATACTGCTTCCCATTGTTTACTATATTCCCAATATAGAAATGTATCTCGCAAAACAGTGTACAGAATGATAGTAAGAAGTCTCTTAAAATTTTGGCTCTGAGACCAAAATGTGAAGATGCAGACATAGATCTAGAGGGAAGGACTCCCTTAGAACTGAACCATTCCTAAAATAGGTGGGGCAGGAATAGTTTCAGGGAAAGAAAACGACATGATTCCACAAGAGAATCCAAAAGGATTTCAAAGAAAAACAGAGGAGGGATCAACAGAAAAAGACCCAACATGTAGACACGAAAAATGCTGATTAAAAAAGAAGAAGAAGGTTGTTTTCTTTCATATCCTGCAACCCATCTATATCTCTGTACAGTATAGATTTACAGTAGGGGGATCTATCTATCTATCTGTCTGTCTGTCTTATTTTAAAAAGGTTAAGACGTTTATCAGATTAATGCTGCAATACATCTCTGTAAATAATGTTTCCATGTTTCACTTACTGGGTGTATAAAAAAGCAAATTACTAGCTTTGTTGGGGCAGGAATGGTAATAGTAAATGATTTAGAAACTGCAATTACAGTTTTCCCATAAGAGAAGCCAAAAAGATGACAAAGCGGGGTGGGAAAGGAGAAAAATCCAACTGGTGCGGTTAGAAGAAATTAAGATGAAGCACAGTTACTGTAAGGATCTATGAAGAACACTCTACTTCCGTCTCCGTCCAAGCCAAACTACTATCAACATGTTTCATTCTGCATAATTACAGTAATTTATCATTTAAACCATTATGTGGTTTAAAATATAAAGTTGTTTTCACAGAAGACATTTTTAGAAACAGTTGGAAAATGTTCATTGAGGCTGAATTCCATTCATCTGTTTCAATATTTGGTGTTGTTTTTGAAATGGAGCAAGGACGAAACATTTGCAAAACACATATTAACAATGATGGACACAATGGGAGAGAACTTACACTGAAATTGGTAAAATAAAGTTATGTTAGTTGTGTGGCATATGCTCCATTTGGCTGAACGTTTTTGGTACTATCAAAATAACTGCACATGGATTAAACAGACTAAATGTAATATTTTATAAAAATATCTGTGACCATAATGCTGTTAGACATATACCAAAGCATGTGGCCCTTTTGCTCACATTAATCAAATTGGAATTGGGCTTCACATATGTAGAAAAAGTGAAACAAAAATTAGTTTCATGTTGCTACTTGTGGGGCATTTTTAATTAAGTTTGTGATTTACCGTGTAGCCTAACTCCTCTTGTCTCTGTGCCTGGGAGAATTGCAAACTGATAACTTAACTGTTGAGTCAGTCTGCCCCAGGGCAGCTGTGGCTACAACTGTAGCTTGCCTTCACCAGTGTATGAATGTGAGAGTGAATGAATAGTGGTATTGTAAAGCAGTCCCAAAAACGCACTATATAAATGCAACCCATTATTATTATTATGAGTCATGTGCACGCTTAAATTCTATGGCGTTATTTTTGTGCCACTATTCTGAGTGCACGTAAAAAAAAATCTGCAGGTGCAAGTGTTGTATTTTGAGGAGAAATTTATTTTGAGCGAAGAAAAGCTAAATTTGAGTGAACAAAATTCATTGCGGCGTGCAAAAGATGTATTTCAGTGTTTGCTATTATCCATACACACACACAATAGCAACCCCTCTCGCTCAGTTTTTACATTTGCGCTTGCTTGCAACGTGTTGCTTGCGCTCTCAACATTTCTGCCCGTGCGCATTCAACTCTTTCTGTACACCGTTATAATTGTGAAACAAAACCAACCAATCCCAGACTTGGATGCAAAAAAATCTGATTGGCTGTTTTGGTCTTCAATCAGCTCGAAATGATGAAATGCAATATCCCAGAATCCATTTCCAGCCTTCTAAACAAATTAGATTTTAACTTTTCCCCGGTTTGCGCTTGTGCCACGCCACCATCTGTAATGATAACTGTATTTTCTTTGCTCCTTTATTATTGTAACCCTGCAAATGTAGCTCATCTGTGAAGCACTTTGATGTACCTGGGTCTTTTAAATTTTAAGCAGTGGTATTGTTAAAATATCTATAAAATAGAAAGTCCTGAGCACTGGGGAACAAAGAAATAAGATATTTGTGACTTTGATGTGTGCTTTCTGAATAAGATAAGATAAGATAAGATAAGATAAGATAAGATAAGATAAGATAACCTTTATTAGTCCCACACGTGGGAAATTTGTTTTGTCACAGCAGGAAGTGGACAGTGCAAAAGTTATGAGGCAAAAATTAGAATACAATAAGAATAAATACAGTACACAACTGTACAGAATAGAATAAAATACTATATACAGTAGAATAAAATAAAAATAAATATACAATAAGATAAAAATAGAATACAAATACAAATACTATATACAACTGAGTAAAAATACAACGATGACAGAAAGGATTATTGCACTTAGTGTTATTGCATATGTATGGATGTGTGTGCTTGATCAGTTAAAGTCTTTATTATGGAGTCTGACAGCAGTGGGGAGGAAAGACCTGCGAAATCTCTCCGTCCCACACCGTGGGTGCCGCAGTCTCCCACTGAAGGAGCTGCTCAGTGCTGTCACAGTCTGCTGCATGGGGTGGGAGATGTTGTCCAACAGGGATGACAGCTTAGCCGCCGTTCTCCTGTCACTCACCACCTCCACTGGGTCCAGAGGGCATCCTAGAACAGAGCTGGCCCTTCGGATCACCCTGTTCAGTCTCTTCCTGTCCCCAGCAGAGATGCTGCCGCCCCAGCAGACCACACCATAAAAGATAAAAGATAGCAGAAGCCACAACAGAGTATATTTCTGAATGCACCGCAAATTATGTCTTCATGTAATTCCTTCCTTGTGTTTTTGTTTAGTGGCATTTACTGTTTCACTGCTGAATTCTCATGCTAAACATGAGAGTTTGCAATAATGAAGTTGTCATAAATATGTGTTATCCCTGTAAGCCATAAGCTCAGGCTCCACGCCACTCTAAATAACTACTTTTGCTGACTTCCTTTGGTTTGACTCATGAACAACTAAACCATTGTGCAACATTTTGAATTCCTTTTCTGGTCACCCATGGATTCCTGTGTAATCAGCCAAAATTGACATGAAGGACGGGGAGTTTTCAAAATATTTGAAATCAGGTTTTCGATTAGTTACATAATTCACTTGGGATAGTGGAAAAAAATGTTATTTCTTCCTATGGGAGGATCTCCTTCCTATCGACATCTTTTCTTAAGAATCCATTTATTTCAGGAAACTGTTTTAAGCAAGCCACAGCGACTGTACTGCCAAAGGCACAACTGAATTGATGCATGATACAAATCTGTTTTCTTAGTTAATATATTTGTGAGACTTTCATCTTCATTGCTAGAGATTCCCAATTACATTTTTTTTCCAATCTACTTTAAGTCATTTTCTTAGTTTTGGCCAAATTGACCTGCACTGTTAATCTGCTGCACTAATCCACTGTTGTAATGGGAAAGGGACAGTTAAAAAGACGCTTGAACTGCTGAACTCTTTTAAAGGTCCTTCATTTCTGCCTTCACTGCTCAACCACGCGTTACAGAGGCTTAAAGGGGGTGCTGCTAAAACAGCTCGATTAAGAGAAAGAATGAATCGAGAAGCTGTATAAACTGTGAATCATGCACATTGATTCCAGCAGAATACAAGAAAAAACAGAATGGAGCCAGAATCGATCAGTTCAGCAGTAATGAACCAGTTATCAACTTTTAACACTTTCACCTATGTTTGACCTTAATTCTGCCTAAAGACAAAGAAGAAATGAAGAAAGAAGATTACAAAATGTACTTCCTTTAAAATAAAATTCAAAGAAGTAAATGAAATTCAGTTACAACTATATGTAGGCTAATGCAATACAGGAAATTTTGTCTTTCAAGCATTGACAAACACACACACGCCTGATCTTGCACTGAGACATATTGTGCAGTGGCAAGTAAAAAAGAGGAGGAGTGCAAACTTTTAGAAGTGTCCTCGACCACAGTCGAAGTCTGACACAAACAAACAGCCTTTGTGTCAGGAGTTTCTTCGTAACCATACAAAACCCCTAGATGACTCATTCTTCTATGCAGGGGTAAGTAAAATACTTCCACTTCTCCAGTTTATGTGATCTTTTATTATAGTTTTAGTTTATAGTTTATTTATTTATATAGCACATTTAATTACAACAGGAGCGTTGACCAAAGTGCTGTACAAGAATACAACATACCTAATAAAATAACTTAAGAGTATTTTTGGAATGTGTAAGCAGTAGCGGTTTTAGATACGGGCGACACGGGCGGTTGCCCGGGGCAGCATCGTGGTGGGGGGCGACATCACGGGCATCGGCGTCAGTCAGCGCATACTGGGAATGACATATGCACCGATCGGTTTTCTATCGCCCATTTGCTGGGGGTAAGGGCGCCCTTCGTTTGCGAGGTGAGCCTGCTGCTGGCGGCGCAGGGAGGAGGGGGGGAGGGGGGCGGAGGTGGGGAATTCTCTGACCGGCTTGAGCAGCATCTAATAACCAACTCGCAAAATAAAACAAAAAAACAAACAAACCAACAAACACGAAAACAGCGGACATTATGATACAGACTTATAATTTGCACTGATGTTTTTTCGAAATTCTATACTCGAAAAGTGAGCGGAAGAGCCCTCCGTGCGCCTGCTCGCTGCTGAAGTCAAAGTAAACGTTATTGTCATCTCCGCTACATACAGTCCAGTATATAGAGAGAAGAGACGACAAGGCTCCAGTTACAGCAGTGCAAGTAAACAAACAATAAATATAAGAAGAGTAAGAAAATAAATATACACTTTAGGACTCGGGGTAAAGGGATCAATAACAATTTGAAATTTAAAATTTACAGTTTGATGATTTAAAGGCTCACACACAACATTCATAATGTTGTAAATCCAAGCCCATTATGTATTCATGATTTAAATCCTGGGTTGTGTGAAATCTCAGAAATGCACCCTAGACAAAGTGAATCTGTGAACTAAGGTGTAGGTCTATTAGGTTATGTTGTGGTGATCCTGGGGTTGAGGGATGGGTGTTCATACTGGAGTGCAAAATTAAATCCAATGGAAGATGGACAAGAAAAGTTCAGAGCCATCAGGTCCTCAGTTTAGAAAAAAGAGAAAAGAAGAGGAGGAGAAACGAGCAAAAGATACAGGTAAGTAGATGTGTCATTGGATAATGGCAGGTCATCCTGAAACAATCAGAATCAGAATACTTTATTAATCCCTAAGGAAATTATGTGGGTTATGTGGGTTGGTCCAAGAAGAAATGGTAAAAATAGTAACAGTGACAGACTAAACTCCAAACAATACATTATGTTACAGATTTTAATATTTAGTCATTGTCAATTGTTGATTTGTCCTGTTCTCATTGTATGAGGAATTATGATGGCTGTTTGGTAGCCGTTTGCATACATACTCTCTCTCTCTCTTCATATGTGTGTGTTTGTGTGAACACTCCAGAGGGAGTGTTTGCCCGGGGCGCGAAACAGGCTAGGACCGCCACTGTCAGTAAGCATGTATAAATCATAATGTCACCTGTTCTTTTGTATTGTGTTATCTTGTTTATAAATATTAATGTTCTTGGGATTTGAGAGTATTTAGTTGGTTTGTATCTTATACCAAATTTACACTTTTTCTGTCAACAACTGTGTAACATTTAAAGGAAAAATGCTCTTAACAGTTTGATTTGAGGTTTTTGGTAGCAGCTAGACACTCCTCACATTGTAACGACCAAAAAAGCCATATAAATTGGAAATTTCTACACTAATGCTTAGAAATACTTTGAAGAACACTTTGTTATACATCCAATCATCTGTTTTGAATTATTGAGGGGCAATGCTTTATCTCACCAATCTGTCTGGGCTGCAGAGGACCACTAGCTCCACTCTGAGCTCTTCCCCTTATCCCCAAGGCTGAGGCACTGTAGTATAGACATATGAATATGACAGTTTGTACCTTTATCACCCAATGTGCACATAGGCATACACTTAAGTACATGATGGTCATGGGAAATTCACTGTGATAAACCTCAGCTTTGCTTAATTCTCTAGGCAGCATCTGTCAGCTCTAGCAGTGCATTACATACTTTAAAGCAATACTTAACCTCACCATACTCTTTTTCATCCTTTTCTCTTTTTTTAGATTTTATATAATCTCTCCGATGATATCATTTGCTGCATATTATGCTGCGAGTGTTCTCACTGTTGGCCTGCTGTTTCATTGTCTCTTGTTGACTGTCAGTACCCTTTAATCTTTATTACTTCTATATCTTTCATCTTTAGATTCACATCTCTCGGTTTTGACAATTACTGAGAATTATTGAGAATTTAAAGAGATATTCAGACTATAAAGATTAGCCCCTCTCTCCACTCAACACTCGATCACTTAGATAGAATATGAAATTTAATTTGTTAGCACAGTAGTGGATTAAATACTAGGATATACAGTTTTTGTAAAATATCAATAACTCAGGGTTATTCATGCTTTCCTCAGATTTTTACAATTACCAAGAAAAAAACCCCAAACAAACCCAAAACACACTATTTGGCTAACAATAAAAAATATGTAAAGTAATCAAATATACAAAGTATTATCAAATAAGCAGAATGTAAATATTGGGCAACAAAAAAATGATAATAAAAAATTACTTAATAGACAGAATACAGAAGAAACTCTACTTCCCCTCATGCTAGTAATTACTTTGACTGTTCTGCAACCCTGTGTATTGTAAAACTAATAAACGAAATGCCAGGCTTAGGCAACACTTTCCATCCCTGTCTGAGTCTTCCTTTTTTTGCATTTCTTTTCTTTTTTCTGTGTCTTTGATTTACTGTGATCTTTTTCTTTTACTCCATCGTTTACAAAGCAAAATAAATCATTGCTGGAAATCAACGCAAACATGCAGTCAGAAACAGATGATTACTGAAGGGGAAAAAAGAAGTGAGTCATAAGCAGAGGTGGAGAAAGAATGATAATCTGTTCAAAGTGAAAATCTGAGGGGAAAGAGGAATTTTTTATGCTTGCCTGACCTGTTTAATCCTGCTCTGTCTTTATATTCTGGCTCTCCACTGTCTAATATTCTTTTCAAATTACAACTACCTCTATGGTAATCCCACCCTTCCGTGGCCTACATTATACGTTAGTCTGTGTTCTGCTCAGTGTGATGAAAGCAAACAATTGCTATTGCAGTGATGAGATAGTCAATCAAAATGGATATCAGATATGATCAAATCCAATCACTCAGATAGGTGGTTGGGCAATCAGCAGTTTAGATTTAAAGTGTTACTGGAGGACAGGACCTGAAAAGCATAATCCTGCATTGTGGTTTCATGGCTCCTGTTCAAAATCAGTGCTACCCTGCCCTCTGGTGTCTAAAAACTGTACAGCAGCGGTCCCCAACCCCCGGGCCTCGGACCGGTACCGGTCCGTGAGTCGTTTGGTACCGGGCCGCGAGAGTTGAGGCTCAGGTGTGAAATTAGTACAATAGTTTTCAGGGTTTTTATCGGTTTTCAGCGTTATTTTGTTATTGTTTTTATCGTTTACTCGGTTTTCCTTGGTCTTTTCATGTGTGTTATGAATAAATTTTCTTTTTTTCGGTACCGGTACTAGTTTTATTTTGTTGTATTTATCCGCGACACCTTAAAGGCCGGTTCATGAAAATATTGTCGGGCATAAACCGGTCCGTGGCGCAAAAAAGGTTGGGGACTGCTGCTGTACAGTATGAATTGGCAGTACGGGGCCATCTATCTATGGCATCTTTTCTTCTTACAAAAAGGTTAATAAAGTGACTGAAAAGACAAATAAGCTAAATTCCACTCTAAATTCATCCAGTCATTTAAAAATGTTTATGAGTTTAATACCAAAGTTCCACCAAAGTGATACAAACAATTACAGCTTTTTATTTAAAACATTTAAAACAGCTATACATCACTATAAAAAGATAAGTATAAAAATACTTGAAATTCGAACACTGACACATTTACAATGTTAAACGCTGTGCATAAATGCTAAGATTTTGTAACTTTTACATGAGACAGGATATGGAACAATATATTTTGTACGGTACAAACTGAATTTCGACCTCATGATAGAGCTCGGGAAAGCTAACTACAAATCGCCATGGTCTTGCACTAAATCAGAAGGATATACATTTTCCAGTTTTCAGTCACATGCACAAGCTGATGTATTGATCTTTATAGGGTCGCCATTCAGGGGTAGTAGTGACAATGTAGTACAATTTTAAAAGGCCATATAAAAACATTTGAAATGTAACTTCACTGATTACTAACAAAACTATATAGTTGTTGATGATGTATCATTTCCCACATTTGAACTACTCTTCTTAAAGCCCTAAATCAAAACACTGATTGGTGGGACAATCAATGATGTTAACATGGAAATGTTTAGTTTCAGGTGTTGAAACTTCAGCAACAGTGTGAGCAGTGATTTCAGTCAGGAACAAAGCACCGTACCATATGGATAACTATAGTTTGTTGCACAAACACAACACAAACCATACATTTACACATTGTTATTTAATTGTATGAAAAGGACGTTTTTCCTTCTCACAGTCGCCAAAGCACTTACTCATGGGGGTCATATGATTGTTGGGCTTTTCTTTGTATTATGGGGAGGGCCTTGACACAACTGTTATTGGGATTTGGTGCTATATAGATTAAATTGAATTGAACTATATGGCCAAAAGTATTGATTGTCTGCCTTCACAAACACATAAACTTAAGTTGATGATGTTGGACCACCCTTTGCAACTATAACAGCTTCAACTCTTCCACATATTTTAGGAGTGTGTCAATAATTTGGATAGTAGAATTTTGGTAATATAGTGTATGTCTTACAGTACCTGTAGGGCACGTGTGCTTGATTAAATGTAATTCATGCACTTCCCGAGGCACAAAGCCAAAAATCTATTGATGTCTCAGCTATGCTCCACTATATTGTCCTGCAAAGCTGGTGAGACGATGGGCTGGCTACTGTATGACTGACAGGGTGATGCTGGGATTCCTAGGCCAACATCTCGACTGCTCCTCCTCCTAATGTGACTTATTAAACTCTTTCCTGGGGTCATCAGTAACACCCCTCTTTCTTCTACCAGTCCGTCAAACACTGCTCCCAGACTCTGCCGTATTCTTACACAGAAACGTGGGCAACTGAAGACATAGAGAATAGGATTCAGTAGTGGATTTAAGAATGCCAGTGTTGTAGCTAGAGGTAGACCTACTTCCACTAGTTTGAGATATTCCATATTATATTGGGCTGCCACTTCAATCATACAGAAGATGTGATAAGGAGCCCAGCACAGTGCAAACGCTGTAATCACAGATGTCACCATTTTAGTGAAACTCTGGGATAGCTGGCTCTGACTCGTCAGTTTAGGGGTGGTAGGAGTCAAGGGGCCTTCTTTAGTGGTTAATGATGGACCAGGGATTAGAAATTTGAGAGATAATTTATTTGTGGCTGCAGTTCTTCCATGTGTAGTTCTTGATTGTTGATTTCTGTTTAACGTAATCAGATCATCAGTTAGTCTAGTGGCACTCTGCTTCCTCCTCCTGTTCCTGCTCCTCAGACTGAGACCAATTTTGATGTAGCTTCCTGCAATCACTGCCAGTGGCAATATGAATGCCAGCAGCAGCTTGGAGATAGCTGTGGTCCACTGCCTCATGTTACAGTCTCTCTCAGGTGTGGCATATGAGGAATACATGGCAAAATTGTGATAGCACAACTTTCTTTTATGCTTCGTTTCAGTTACTGAGCGGAAAACATAATATGGCAATGCATTAGCTGCTGCCCATAGCCAACCCAATATGCACACTTTCCACGCGCCTGCTACTGATCGATGATTTTGGCTCCACACTGGCTTGGTGACCAGAAGTAAGCGGTCCAGCGAAATGGCTGCCAAAAGGAAGGCTGATACGAACATGTTGAAGAAAAAGATGAATGTCTGCACTTTGCAAAGTGGGTTGCCGAGCTCCCAGCTGTGACCAGAGTTTAGGTATAAAGTGAACAGGGGAAGCGTCAGGGTAGCCAGGAAGTCAGACATGGCCAGGTTGAGCACCCAGATGGAGGCCACGGTGCGTTGTCTTAGGCGGAAGCCCACCACCCAGATGATCAAGGCATTCTCCAAAATCCCCAGGCCAGAGACCAGTCCATGGATGCAAACCACAGTCAGATTGACCTGTGTGTTGTTATTAAGTTCATGCCTCCTCATCATCTCAAGCTGGGGACAGAAAACCTGGTCCTCTGAGACATTTGTCTTGTTGGACATGTTTGAGATTACTTTTTCTGAAAAGTGAAACAAGACACAGACACGAAGCTTATGAATAACCAGTTAAAGTCAGATTTAACGCAGGTTCCATTTGTTTTACAAAAGGTCAGGAGGTATTTTACTTTCCTGATCTCATATCCATCTTTGTGAGAATGTAATAAGTAATCTATGTGTTTAAATGCCCCTGTGAGCAAGCTTACGCTGAACAAGCAAAGAGATACTCTAACAACACATTTCAAAGCACAAAACAGCAATTTGCACTGGGAACATGGAGTTTTTCATAGCTAAACACCCGGCTGCCGCATACTCCACGTATGTTATAGCCAGACATACATGGAGTATCTATCCAAGTTGCTGTCTCTGAGAGAGAAGTATTGGATCTCAGCACTTGCTATAGTGACACCTGCTGGACTGAATTGTGGTTTCACTTTTAAATGTTTGTTTTGAACGAGTTGAGGTAAATTAAAAACAACATATATTCACAAGAGCTTGAATAAATATATATATATATACAAGCTCTGTTGAAGGCAAAAAAATTAGCATATTTGCTGGAAAGGCAAAAAAATAAGCTGAGATTTGTCAACTGTCCCTGTGGTTTGGCATTAGTGATTCCTTTTCCCCTTTTGATACTCATGATTTTGATTTGGCACAACAGATAAATGTGCTGGGGAGGTGCATCCTCTTGACATAATGTTATGAAACTTTTATGTGATTGTGGTTACCACGGACACTCCTTCCACACCCTAAGGTGCATTGATTCAACTTTTCTTGCCTATTTGTCTTTTTGTTTTTATTGAGCAATTACATACTTTGCTTTCAGCATTATGACTAATATGATTATTGATGAATAGTAAATCACTGGGTAGTAATATTTTTGCAAATTAAAGCATCGTTTTCTGACTAGAGTTACCTTTCACCATAACTGTCATGGAAGTTCACTGTGAGAAAAAAATAAGAAAAACAGCGACACAGTCTCTTTGAAACATGTCAAAGCTTGTTTTTGTGGACTAGCCACATACCATCTATTGGGCAACTACACATGCTTAGTTAAAGACAATCCATAGGAGACAACAGAGATACCAACAATCTGTGAGGATGCCTGTCGTTATCAGCCCATAATATCTCCAGTGAAATATACACTCTAAAGACATAAGGGTAGCCAAAACTTAAATGTACGGGCACTTTTCAGTTTTAAAACATTACCATACTGTGTACACAATTCAAAACACCTATTTTTAAGGTTTCAAGTGATTGTTGTTAATGTTATGATAAATCATTATAAAAGTCATTTTAAAATTGTAAAAGACAAGGGAAGACATCAAATAATCACTTTTTCTTTTTTCCTGATATTACTACTATCAACATACTTAAGGGTCATTTCTTAAAATGGACATGATTATGAAGTTGCTAGATCATGACTGCATAATTCACAGTGCGTGAATGAGATATGATGTTCAAATTAGAGAAATAGACACTCGTTATCACTTCACTCCTCACAAAGATTGGTTGTGGCTTATATGCTTGTCTCATCAGAGATTTGACTTTAAGGTTGTAAGCCTCTCCTGTAAGTGTGAACGGTTAGGAACTATTTAAAGTCATAACTGAAGACATGATCTGCACCTCAGGCACAAAACCCACTGACAGTTACCTGGCACGTTAACACCAGGATCACTGTACTTACGCAAGTAGGAAGTAGATGAAGTAGTAAATGGAATCAAGATAACTGCGTCTTAAACGAAGAGTCATTTTCCCCCCTGATTACCACATGCCACATTGTTTCAAGAACTATGGATTTCCAATTCCAATACACCTGGCTTCAAAGGAAAAAAAAATCCTAGGGCCGATACATTTGAATAATTTGTGGCTCAGCTTTAACACAAGTATTTATTGTTAGATTAGATTAAGGGGAGTAACACAAAGCAGTGACACCCTTACAACAGAGACAGTGTAGCTAATAAAAAATTATCTGATTACTACAGTAGCTTCTTAGTAGTTCTAGTATTGAACATTAAGGGAGGTAAAATAAAGAAATACACTATTAATATGAACTTTAAGTTTCTGCCTGTTCTAATTGTTCTCTACTGTTGCTATTTCTCCCTTATTTTCTAAAAGATTCCAGACATTTTACAGGCACTGAATTATGGGTTGAGATTTTTATAATAAAAACATTTGACTATTCACGTATAAAATTCAAAGCAACATTGTTCTCCCTTAGCTATGGTTACATTCTTAGTCACATCCCTGCACTCATGATGTAGATGAGGTAAACACAACACCAAGTCTGCACATGAATACAGACGGATGAGTTGATAAAAACGAGACACAATGCTGACGTGAATGCATGTTTCTTTCTTGGACTACTAATTTTCTTTTTTTTATCTTTCTGGAGAACTTGGGTGAACTCAGTCTTTGAATACCTACATTATGAGAGGCCCATCTAATACAAGACAGAACAATTTCACCAGGCAACTCTGCCTGCTTTCGCACCAGCTGTAGTGATTATGAAAATAGAGATTTGTGCTTTTATGAACATTGAGTCTATTATGTCAAAGCATATTATCAGTGTGAAATTATTTCTATTTTTACTACTTGACAGCTGCTACACATTACACTTTTATGTGAATTCTATTGATTCTTATGCTTTATGTGTGCTCTATATAGTCAGGTCATATTTTATTAAGTAACAGCAATTCAATTCAACAGCAACATAATATACAGCCTCTACATTGGCCATAAAACCGAGTTACACCTTTGTCTCAGTGAATTAAATTACATTGAAGTGTAGCCTTTTAAAAAACAAACAAACAAACAAACAAACCCCCCCAAAAACCTGCTAACTAAATGTGCAATAATCAATATATCAGATTTACTGTCCATTGCTAAAATTAAATGTATAAAGGGACAGGTGACAAGCTCAAAACCAAACATAACTATTGCTCAACAACAGCAAGAAGTAGAGCAAAACCATGATGACTGCATACATAGCTTGTACTCATAACTAAACTTTAGTATTGTAGAAAACACTCACCTGTATAGTCGGTCAGATTCACAGAAGAAATAGAAAGTTGAAACTTTTCAAAAATTTCTGTTGTGCACTTCTTGTGAGCCTACTTTTCTTACTCAGCACTTCAGTTCTCTCAGTTTATAGTACTTTCCAGTCCTAGAGACACCTACTGAATCCCAGACACACAGAGATGAATGCTGACATACCTCCCTTTGCTCCACCCCATACACTGAAAAAATGTCTAATGACACAGTGGGTGTAACACACTGTTAGATTTTTTGTCTCCACTTTGCAGTAATATACTGGTGTCACTGTTGCCAGAGTCATTCCGCCGTGTTACGGTAAGTAACACGGCCTCTGGTAGAGGACCCGAGCTTGAAGGATAAACCACCCGCAGGGGCGTGCTGGGTTTATATATATATATATATATATATATATATATATATATATATATATATATATATATATATATAGATCTCTGTCCAGAAGAGCGCAGTCCTGGGAACAGCTAAGATACTGCGCAGGACCCTCAAGCTCCCAGGCCTCTGGTAGAGGACCCGAGCTTGAAGGATAAACCGCCCGCAGGGGCGTGCTGGGTGTTTTTATATATATATATATATATATATATATATATATATATATATATATATATATATATAATATATATATATATATAGACACATACACACATATCTATATATCTATATATATATAATATATATACATATATATATATGTATGTGTATATGTATATATGTATATGTGTGTATATATATATATATATATATATATATGTATATGTATATATGTATGTATATGTGTGTGTATATATATATATATATATATATATATATATGTATGTATGTATAATTACACCATTTAATTACACCATTTATTTATTTCAGTTCTGATTTTTCTCTGCAGAAATATGCATTTCGCAAATCAAAAGCTGAAATAAACTGAAAACATATTTTCATTGAGGAAGCACTTGTTTTTACTAAACCATTTAACCCATGTATTTTCTGATATGGTTGTACAAACAATAATGATATTATGTCATACAAACCGGATTCCAAAAAAGGACATTAAACAGATTGTGAATAAAAACTGAATGCAATGATGTGGAGATGGCAAATGTCAATATTTTATTCAGAATAGAACATAAATCACGGAACAAAAGTGTAAACTGAGAAAAGTTATCATTTTACGGGAAAAATATGGTGATTCAAAATGTCATGGTGTCAACAAATCCCAAAAAAGTTGGGACAAAGCCATTTTCACCACTGTGTGGCATCTCCCCTTCTTCTTACAATACTCAACAGATGTCTGGGGACCGAGGAGACCAGTTTCTCAAGTTTAGAAATAGGAATGCTCTCCCATTCTTGTCTAATACAGGCCTCTAACTGTTCAATCGTCTTGGGCCTTCTTTATCGCACCTTCCTCTTTATGATGCGCCAAATGTTCTCTATAGGTGAAAGATCTGGACTGCAGACTGGCCATTTCAGTACCCAGATCCTTCTCCTACGCAGCCATGATGTTGTGATTGCTGCAGAATGTGGTCTGGCATTATCTTGTTGAAAAATGCAGGGTCTTCCCTGGAAGAGATGACGTCTGGATGGGAGCATATGTTGTTCTAGAACCTGAATGTATTTTTCTGTATTGATGGTGCCTTTCCAGACATGCAAGCAACCTCATACCATCAGAGATGCAGGCTTCTGAACTGAGCATTGATAACAACTTGGGTTGTCCTTGTCCTCTTTGGTCCGGATGACGTGGCGTCCCACATTTCCAAAAAGAACTTCAAATCGTGACTCGTCTGACCACAGAACAGTCTTCCATTTTGCCACACTCCATTTTAAATGATCCCTGGCCCAGTGAAAACGCCTGAGCTTGTGGATTTTGCTTAGAAATGGCTTCTTCTTTGCACTGTAGAGTTTCAGCTGGCAACGGCGGATGGCACGGTGGATTGTGTTCACTGACAATGGTTTCTGGAAGTATTCCTGAGCCCATTCTGTGATTTCCTTTACAGTAGCATTCCTGTTTGTGGTGCAGTGTCGTTTAAGGCCCCGGAGATCACGGGCATCCAGTATGGGTTTACGCCCTTGACCCTTACGCACAGAGATTGTTCCAGATTCTCTGAATCTTCGGATGATGTTATGCACAGTTGATGATGATAACTGCAAAGTCTTTGCAATTTTTCGCTGGGTAACACCTTTCTGATATTGCTCCACTATCTTTCTGCGCAACATTGTGGGAATTGGTGATCCTCTACCCATCTTGGCTTCTGAGAGACACTGGCACTCTGAGAAGCTCTTTTTATACCCAATCATGTTGCCAATTAACCTAATTCATGTTAATTGGTCTTCCAGCTCTTCGTTATGCTCAAATTTACTTTTTCCACCCTCTTATTGCTACTTGTCCCAACTTTTTTGGGATTTGTTGACACTGTGAAATTTTGAATCAACATATTTTTCCTTTCAAATGATACATTTTCTCGGATTGAACTTTTGATCTGTCATCTACGTTCTATTCTGAACAAAATATTGACATTTGCCATCTCCACATCATTGCATTCAGTTTTTATTCACAATTTGTTTGGTGTCCCAACTTTTTTGGAATCTGGTTTGTATATACACTCAACAAAAATATAAACGCAACACCTTTGTTACTGCTCCCATTCCCCATGGGATGGACGTAGAGACCTAAAATTCATTCCAGATACACAATATAACCATCCCTCCCAAACAGTGGTCACAAATCAGTCCAAATGTGTGGTAGTGGGCACATCTGCTATATTGAGATAATCCATCCCACCTCACAGGTGTGCCACATCAGGATGCTGATCTGACATAATAATAATAATAATAATAAACTTTATTTATAAAGCACACTTAAAAACCAAGGGTATGCCAAGGTGCTTAACAAGTAAAATAGAGTATAGGAGGAGGATAATAGAAATAGGACCAAAGCAAGTACTAAATATGCAAACAGATAACTGTCACTAATACATAGGAAAGCAACAGGTACAGAGCAAACAAGAATTTAAATGAGCATAGAAGTGCATGATATAAAATCATAAAAGAAATATTAACTAGAGGGAAAGGCAAGATTGAATAAGTGGGTTTTTAATCGTGATTTGAACAGTGCAATGGAGTCAGATGCGCGGAGGTCGAGAGGAAGGGTATTCCACAGTACCGGGGCAGCCAGAGCAAACGCACGGTCACCCCGGGACTTCAGTCGAGATCTGGGTTGGGTCAGAAGTAGTTGAGTGGCAGATCTGAGTGTTCTAGCAGGAGTATGTGGTTTGAGAAGTTCACTAAGATAACTTGGCGCTAATTTATTAATAGTTTTGAAAGTAAGGAGTAATATTTTAAATTGAATACGGTACTTTATGGGCAGCCAATGCAGGCTAGCTAGGACAGGGGTAATATGGCAAAATTTCCTGGTACCAGTCAAAAGGCGGGCTGCTGCATTTTGGACTGTTTGCAGTTTAAGAAGAAGAGAAGAGGGAAGACCATAGTACAAGGAGTTACAATAATCCAACCTGGAGGTCACAAAAGCGTGAATAAGCTTCTCCAGGTCCTCATGCGGAATATAATGCCTAGCCTTAGAGATAAGGCGTAGTTGGTGGAAGCTAGATCTCACTACAGCAGACACTTGCTTATCGAGTTTGAGCGAGCTATCCAGCAGTACACCCAAGTTACTGACATAGTCACAAGAAAAACTAGCAAAGGAACCCAGGGCAGCACAGAGTTGGGCACGAGGGATTTTACTGTTGAACACCACAATCTCAGTCTTCTTATCATTTAAAACGAGGGAATTACTCAGGAACCATTCTTTGACCTCCCGCATGCATTCTTGAAAGTAGTGCAGGGACACCTGTGCACTACATCATGAGTAGTGCACAGGTGTACCTCAGACTGCCCACAACAAAAGGCCACCCTGGAATGTGCAGTTTTTTGCGCTATTGGGGGTCTGGGGACCCAGAACCGGTCAGTATCTGGTGTGACCACCATTTGCCTCATGCAGTGCAACACATCGTCGCATGGAGTCTATCAGATTGTCAATTGTGGCCTGTGGAATGTTGGTCCACTCCACTTCAATGGCTGTGCGAGGTTGTTGGATATTCGTGGGAACTGGTACACGCTGTCGTATACGCCGGTCAAGCACATCCCGAACATGCTCAATGGGTGACATGTCCGGTGAGTATGCTGGCCATGCAAGAACTGGGACATTCTCAGCTGCCATCTGCCCTGAACAATGTGAACCATGATTCATCCGTGAAGCGCACACCTCTCCAACGTGCCAGACGCCATCGAATGTGAGCATTTGCCCACACAAGTCTGTTACGGCGACGAGCTGGAGTCAGGTCAAGACCCCGATGAGGACGACGGGCATGCAGTTGAGCGTCCCTGAGACGGTTTCTGACAGTTTGTGCAGAAATTGTTTGGTTGTGCAAACCAATTGTTCCTGCAGCTGTCTGGGTGGCTGGTCTCAGACGATCTTGGAGGTGAACCTGCTGGATGTGGAGGTCCTGGGCTGGTGTGGTTACACGAGGTCTGCGGTTGTGAGGCCGGTTGGATGTGCTGCCATATTCTCTGAAACGCCTGTGGAGACGGCTTATGGTTGAGAAATGAACATTCAATGCACGGGCGACAGATCTGGTTGACATTCCTGCTGTCAGCATGCCAATTGCACGCTCCCTCATTGCTTGTGGCATCTGTGGCATTTTGCTGTGAGACAAAACTGCACATTCCAGGGTGGCCTTTTGTTGTGGGCAGTCTGAGGTACACCTGTGCACTACTCATGATGTCAGATCAGCATCCTGATGTGGCACACCTGTGAGGTGGGATGGATTATCTCAATATAGCAGATGTGCCCACTACCACACATTTGGACTGATTTGTGACCACTGTTTGGGAGGGATGGTTATATTGTGTATCTGGAATGAATTTTAGGTCTCTACGTCCATCCCATGGGGAATGGGAACAGTAACAAAGGTGTTGCGTTTATATTTTTGTTGAGTGTATCATGACAGACAACATGTGCACAAGTGCTGGGTTTTCTTAGTTATATTTTTTAGGGTCTTAAACCTACACTCTGAAGTGCCTTAGCATTTATTTTGTTGGCACCATTCAAATAAACTGAATTGTTATGAATAGAATATCAAGCCCCACACTTCTGCCTTTATATACACTTTGTCCAAAAATACTGGCTCACACCACCAAATCAACGCACAAAGCAGGGTCCACAAGGACATGGATGAGAATGTGTGGTGTGAAGGAACTTTACTGTCCTGCACTGAACCCTGACCTTGCTTTGTGGGCTGAGTTCATTGATTTGTAGGGTGAGCCAATACATGTGACAAAGTGTAAGTAGCTGAAATCATTTTTAACAAACGGGTAAAAGAAGGAAAAAAAACTGTTGCAATTAAAAAACCTATTGGACAGAGACAGCTTCTTGTAAGATGGTGAGAGAGCTTGTCTTCATTGTTGGAGGTACATTTTGTTCTATCTTCAGGGTTTATCCTTAAAAACCTTAAAGCATGCCATAATAAATAGTAACACACAGTAGCATTGAGTTGTGATGTGAAATAATGAGTTACTCAGAGATTATTTATTCATCATCTATCACTATTAGCTAACTGTTCAAACATACCTCTGAATTAGTTCCAATATTGCACACGCTGACTACTGGTATTCCAGGTTCAATACATAGAGGGAACCAAAGAAGACTGACATCGCATCAGCAAAGGTGTTCTCTTTGTCCAGCTCAACAATTACAAGCCCCTCTGCACTCACCATCCAGCAGGTGGCAGTCATTGAACTTTGTCCTTAAATTTATAGGGGCAACATTGTCATTATGCAACATAAAATAACTCCAATACTTCACTTCTTCACACTGTATAGATAATCGTAAAGCAAATAGCTATGTACAGTTAATTATTAATGGCCTTATGTACATAAGTTAACATATTATGATTGTACATAATTGGGAATTATTCTGCATATTAAACACACCTAACAAAGAGTCAGCCCAATTAAATTACCGGAGTTGCATCAGCTGTATGGTTATTTTGGAGTTTATAGTTGGTGCTGCTGTTAAACTTTACAGTATTGAATTCAGTATTTCTGCTGTTGGTGTAGCTAGACTACCATGTTGATCAGTAATATGTAATGTGAAATTTGATGGTTACTTTGTTGGATTCACTGAGACACATGTCCAACAACCTTTGTTTATAAAGGAAATTAGAGAGATGAGAGCTAACAAAACAGAGTCTGGATACCTGTCTCCACGAAAAGCTCCTGTGCCAAACAGAAATTGTAATATTGTCTAATCAGCTATATTTCATAAATGACTTTTTACCAAGCATAACAAGCCTTGGCGTCATTGGCAGGTTGCCCTCTGCCCCAAGAGACATCCTGGTAGATGTTTCCTGCCAGATGTTTCCTATCAGAAAAAGGACCAAGACATTTTATGTAACAACCCCCATGACATGACATTACAGCTCTTTATGTCATGTTCAGGTCCCCTCCCTTAGTTCAGTATATATTCAGTGACAGGGCAGCACACTTTAAAGCCCACTGGAGTCGTCATAGGTTGGAAACATCAAGGTATGATTGTATTTTATAGTTTATTTATGTAACTGAAATGACATTTTCTCCCCGTATTGCATGTACGGTAGCTTTTAAATTATTTTTTCTTTAACTTAATTTGAAAATGTTCATTATTTTTCATTGGCTTTTTATTCATTACTACATAATAACTTTTACTCTGAAATCTGTGTAAATATAAATCACAGGATGAAAAAGCACAAGTAAAATAGAGTTTTATTGTCAACCCAACAATATACACTCAAGTATACAGTGGGATGAAATATCGTCCTCTGGATCAAAGGTGCAAACTGTAAAAATTAAAATTAAAATATACATATATACAACTATAAAGAAATAAGATAAAATAAGAACAGTATTGTACTTGAATGTAACGCACTGGAAACATCTGCATATTGTTTGTAAAGTAGAGTTTTTGTTAAAGATTCCAATGATTATTTATATTATTAACATATTTTATTAAAATAAAAACCTTTTAAAATCCTTATAAATGATTGAACCTGTTCTGAAAAAAACTACTTAATTACTTACTTTGTAATTATCTCAAACCACACAGTTTTAGTATGTTTGCAGTACTCTAATCAAAATTAACTGAATCAGCTAAATTAACAAATGCTGTTCCTTTTTTTCTTTTTTTTAAAATAGATCTGTCATGAATTCATTGCTGGTCATAGCGCTGCTGCCTTTGGCTCTTTTAGGGCCAGGTATGGCCTTTGTCTCTACTGGGGGTGGAGCATCCACTCATGTCAGCATTACAGGAACGGCTATATTGCAGAAAGTGCGAGAGACGTGTCAGGCGGTGGCTGAGAAAAATGGTTATGAGTTCAACCCCACGGTAGGTATACAATATGTACAAAATAGCATAAACTTAGTCGCCTGCCACAGATAAAAACATTAACACTTAAACACAAAGTCAGATCCATTTTAATGTGGATGTTTGTCTGGATAAGCTTTAAAAGCAAAAAAGAAACCCACAGAATAAATGTACCCATTTATTGTCCTTTTTATGATTGTATTAAACTTAATACCAAGGCTTGTGTGTGTGTGTGTGTTTAATAGAACTTATAGGCTTTTTAACAATTTGAGCTTTCTTTTTCTGACAAATGCAGTTCCCCTCATAAAGTAAAATGTATTTTGTACTCACCTTTTCATTTTTAACAGGAATATTTTTTTGAACTTCATAACTTTACCCTTTAGGGTTCCTCTCCTGAAGAGCTGGTGCAAGCCTGTCTAGGTCCCACAGCAACAGGAGAGGTGTCTGGTGCCAAATTTCATTCTGCTCTTCAAGAGATCTACGCCCAGAATGGGTTGGTAGATCGCGACTTTGTCAACAGGTAAAGCAAAATCGTGGAATAACAACCTATGGAATAATTAAATTACATTTTTACAAATGGTAAGGCAAGGATCTCACTTATATGTTAAAAAAATCTTTTAGTGCTCCACATCACTTCAACTCTGAGGCTTTCTTGGAGGGGCGGAGCCTAATCACACAGGGCATGGTGGCCATTAAAGCTAACGTTCACAATGAGAATTTTCAGGCTGCAAGGACAACACTGGGTAGAGCCCTTCACACACTACAGGTGAGAGGGGTGCAACAAAACACCAGGGCATAAATGAATTAACTTAAAAAGGTATTGGAACAGCCATACAATCAGAAATTTAAGTATGGAGGTTATATGAGGTTTGTGTAACATGTGTTTCTCTGCACTCTCAGGACTTTTACAGCCACAGTAACTGGGTTGAGCTGGGGTACACAAAGCCATACAGCAACCTCATAAACCCAGGCCTCCCTCTGGATAACCTGGCAGGTAAGTGTGGATTATCACCACTATTATGAACCCAACCCATTCCCTTGGGATGGGTAAAGTGCCATAAAAAGATAACATCCATGCTTTTTTCTTTTCTCGAGAGAATATGTATAGACCAAATATCAGAGACTGAAGTCTTGCTAAGGACATGACAGTGGCTGATTATCATTGGCTGGTCATTACGTTTCATTTTCAGACCACTGCATTCATAAAACAACTCCAAACAGTGTACATAAATAATGAATTAAAGAGATGAGTTGCTTAGAGTCTCACTAGTTGTTAAAAGATATCTGGATATTTCGTCTCCTACAGTAATCCTGTTTTGTGTGTGTGTGTGTGTGTGTGTGTGTGTGTGTGTGTGTGTGTGTGTGTGTGTGTGTGTAGATGTGAACACCCCCACCTGCAGTAACTGTGACAGTGCCAGTGGAACATGCCCCAATCAGCTGCTCCCCAACATCCTAAAAGACAAGAAACTCACATCTGGCTATATGGGAGTCTTTTCTTCTGTCAAACCTAAAGGTATCATTTCACACACATAGATAAATTACATTCAAGTTGAGAAGGCAGTGCGTACTCGAAGCAGTTAACACTACAATCTGAGCATTTTGCAGATGCCCAAACAATGTCTACAATGCCTGTGTAGGTTCTCAGTCATCAAGGCCATGATGATTGAGAACATCTAAGAAGCTTGGAAAGAACATGAATGGACTTCTTTAAATTTCCTGAACAAGTTTCACCTCTCACCCAAGGGCTTCAGTTTTCAAGTTTTCAGATTTCACTTACTGTAGCTTAAAATGTTAAATGAACTTCTTATATAGTTCTTATTCTACCTAAGCACTCACGCTTTATACAACATGTCTCATTCACCAATTCATATCCATTCATACAAACACTATTTTTGCAATGCTTAAGTGCTTTTTATCTAATATTCACACACACGCACACTCCCATGAACATTTAAATCGAGTTATGCTAATATTATTTATATTTTCCGTTTAACCTGTGCTTTTACATAATGCTCTACTTCTCAATGAAAATAATAAACAGAATACAGTGTTCCCTCGTTTATCGTGGAAGTTACGTTCTAAAAATAACTCACGAAAATTGAAATTCACGAAGTAGCCAGCTTTATTTTTTTATTCTCCATGTTTTAAGGCTGTAAAACCCCTCACTACATACTTTATACACTTTACTCTGACAGGCATGAACATTGTCACACTTTTCTCCTGTTTAAAGACTCTCAAAGTTCGAAACTTTGTGGAAAAATAAGTCCAGTATTACAGAATGAAGCCAAAGATCAAACCCTGTTTTCAGGTCCAGAACATGGGAATAGAGCAGCTGCCAGAGAATTCAACATTAATGAATCAATGGTACGGAAATAGAGGAAGCAAGAACAATGAGTTGAGTAAAGTTTGACTCATCTGACTGTTTTGTTTTGCTTAATGCGCCTGATAACCAGGTGCACCTTATGGTCCAAAAAATACGGTAACTTCTACCTTCCTTTAGGATGTCCAGAAGTCCAACTTTTTGTGCGATGGTTAGCATCTTCCTCTGCCTTTTAGGTGCTACCACAGGAGCCTTTGACGGTGCAAAGTGCAGTGAACCGTGTTATAGCGAGGGACCACTGTATGTCAGTGAGCTTTAGATGTACTAACAGGATAGACTCTTTTTTTTTTTTTTTTACCTCAGTAGTGCCATGTTTATGCTGAGCTAACCTAACTTGTTTCTGTCTGTGACTTTGTATTCATCAGACATGTATGACAGTTTTCTGTACCACTGATAAAACCTGAACTGAACCAAACTAACACACACATCAGTTTGATTTCACAATTTTTTTTCATATAATTTTTTACTATTATTACATGCTTTTAGGGTTTTTTAGGAGTACTTAAACACACATGCAAGATCAGTATATCTAATCAAGATATGGGTACAACGATCTCTTCCTTATGTAAGGTAAATGCAGCCATGGAGGTGCAGCTGATCGTACTAGCAAAATCAATCCTCAAGGAGGCATCAGCAAAGATGAGCGTCATCAAGACAACTTGGCTTTTCACAACGCTGCTGTGCAAGCAGCAACAGACGCCAGTCTCGAGTTATTGCAGGATCTTCGCTTAGCTGTAGGAGACAGTAACTTTTTGAGGTACTATAATGACACATGAACAAAGTATTTCAGAGTATACTATGAAGTATGAAGTATTTTACTTCAGTATTTCAGTACTCTGGGATTGAAATGAAAACTGAATTTTCTTTTCTCACAGAATGATGGGGATTGCTCGCTCATCTGTCTTGTGCTTCGTAATTGACACAACTGGGAGTATGTCAGATGACATTGAAGAAGCAAGATCAGTTGTTTATCAAATCATTGACGCATACAAAGGAACACAAGACGAGCCCTCCGAGTACATCCTGGTGCCTTTCAATGACCCTGGTATGAACTCCTCTATCCCGTTAATGATATTAGCATTTACTGGTATTTAAACGACCTGTACTAGTTGTATTTAATTTCTGTTTTATGAAACATAAAGTGCATTTGTGATGCAAATCTGCATATTGTCCCAATGTGCTTGTAGACAACCGGCTATATTTAGTCCTCAGGTCAGTCTACATGGTTAGCTCTTTTTTGTTCTTGTATGTAGAGTTTGGACCTATGATCAGGACAACACACGTGGATAAGATGAAAGAAGAAATCTCGAAGCTTACAGCAAGTGGTGGAGGTGATGAACCTGAGATGTGCCTGTCAGGGCTTCAGGTACTACAATCAGTTGTGACATTTTCACTTGTAACTGGGATTTTGGTTAATCAGACAAAAACATTTCAGAAAGATGAAAATGTGGATGCATCGAAGATTTTATGTATACTTTATTTCTCCAGCTTGCTCTGACAGGTGCTCCTTCCTCTTCTGACATCTATGTTTTCACTGATGCTTTAGCAAAAGACATTGAGCTCAAAGACACTATCAATGCTCTCATTAGTAGCACTAAGTCAAAGGTAAATGCAGAATGACACTTCATGATAATCAGTATTCATTAAGCCTACTTAGGCATGGCAGCTGTGGGTATAACTGTGACATTAACTGATCTCCACAGGTGTCGTTCTTCATTACTACACCATTTAGCAGACGCCGTCGTTCCCTCAGAGCTGCTTCCTTTGACGACTACAAAGACATAGCTCTGACCTCTGGAGGCCAGGCCATTCATGTTTCCAAATCAGAGCTTTCTCAAGCCACAGATATTATCCTTGACACCTCAACTTCAGCTCTGGTATGATTCTACAGTTCAGTGAATATAATGAGACTTATATGACTGGACTATTGTTTGAAGAATAGAGATCGCAGAGTAAGTCGCTCATTTTTCCCCCCTTTCCCTCAATTCTGTCAGGTGACAGTTCTTCAGCGAGCAAGAAATCCTGGAACGCAAGAGACCTTCCCCTTCACACTGGATGAGTCATTGAAAAACATCACTATCTACATCACAGGAAGATCCATTACTTTCACGCTGACAAACCCTGCTGGTACCTCTCATTTCCAAACTTTTCCGTGCTTCACACAACCAATTTCAACAAATGTAATTGCAAAATACCCATTAGTGATAATGGATGTTAAACATTTTCAGGTGTAACCCAGAGTCAAAGTGAGGCCAGTGGTAAACTGGGCACCATTCAGACTGTGGGCAACTTGCACAGGATTCGCTTCAACTCTGAGAAGCAGGCAGGAAACTGGCAGATCAACATCAACTCCAACCAACCCTACACACTCAAAATCACAGGTAGAATCGGGTATATGTTTATTTGCTACAAGTCTTTATTATACAAGTGTCAGAAGTGATTCAGGTTCAATGAGTTTTTGCCGTGTATGTGCATTTCCTGTAAGTCTGTATTTACTGTAAACGCTTGCTTTTCCAGGCCAGAGTACAATTACCTTTATCTATGACTTTGTGGAAAGCTTTGCTGGACCTCACCCAGGTTACGCAGTGCTCAGTGGGCGTCCACAAGAAGGTACAGCACCACAATAAAGCAGTTTTATTCTTTTACGGTTGAAGGTAACTTCATTAACCTGACCTTATTTTGCTTTAAGAGATTTATTTTCAGTAAAAAAAATGTGCTCCACACCCCACCAATAGAGTAACTTTTGACATTTTAACAGCATTGCACATAACGTATTTATATTACAACACAAGTAACAAGTGTAGTTAATTGATGTGAAGTTTCTGTATTACAAGAGCATCATCTAGTGGTGAAATGTATGACTACGTCACCACTGGCACCTTGTTTAGCTCAAAAGAGGATTTTTAAAGATCTTGTAATAATATTTTATTTTTATCTTTAATATAATTTTGTTTTCCGTTTGCTTTTCCTCACACTTTGATTCTTTTCTTCTTAATTCTGAAAATCCAGGCCAGTCAGCCACACTAATACTGTCAGTTATGGGTAGAAGAGGTCCGTCTTCGATGACTGCTGAACAAGTTAGCCTGGCAAAAGTCTCAGGTCCTGAGAGTTTTAGCAATGGTGTACTAACTCAGATGGACAATGGAGAAATTCTGGTGACTGTTGAGGCTGTCCCTAAAGGCGAGTTTGTGGTCGTTGTAAAAGGAACTGACAAAGTGTCCAACAGTCAATTTCAGAGGCAGTCAAACACCCAAATGTCTCTCTCCAAAGTGAAGATCCAGGTTTGTCTTTTCAATTTCCCCTTTAATGTAAATGTGTTTTGTTTGACTATAATATCAGATACAATGAGTCTAATTCGAATCAAATTCATTCCATAAATAGATACAGAATAATTAAGCATTCACAAGGTACAAGAACGATACCAGTCCTTTTAAGTTGTTGCTTTTCCTTGTCCACTCTAGGCTGTGGTGGACAGCAGTGTGGAGCCAGGACAGACCTTTAAGCTTCCATTCAGTGTGATGACTCAGAGCTCTGGTGGAAAGTATTCCATCAGTGCCAGAAATGACAGAAAATTCCCCATGATTTTCCCAAATGAGTAAGAGGTTCACTGCTAAAATAATACTTTAAATGTTAAATGTTGTAAAGACTGGCACTGATAGTCTGCTAATATTTACAGCATTTTTATATCTTTGAAGCTTAGTTAGCGTAACTTAGACCAAAACACATAAATTGGGTTCACAGCTACCTTATGTCCTGTTTGAGTCTAATTTGTTGGGCCTTTAAAATTATAAAAGGGTTGAGTGACCTGTGTCACCCCAATAATCAGTTGGTATAGAAGGTAAGGGTAAGCAATAGCTGTTATTGCTCCGCCCAAATGTGCTATACAACATTAGGTTTCTGTCACATCTTTAATGCATATAACAAATGTAGCCCCTGTGGTATTATTATATTTTACTCTTGTCTTGACAGACTCACCCTGGTAACTGGGCAATATGCCAATGCTACATTGACCATAACACCACCTGCCAGCACGCAGTCAGGCACTGATGTCACACTGACTATTGACGCACAGTCATCCAATGGCGTTGACTCAAATTATGCTGTTTTGAGATTGTCTGTTGTTACCAAGGTAAGTCAGTGAAATAAGCAAAAGCGCTTCTGAACATATCCACACAAATTGCTGGTAAAGACATGTCCTACTGATCAAAAGCTGAATGTTGACAGTCCTTTCACACATGTCAAACACATCTTTCTTCTTTTCCAGATTACAGATTTTATTCAGCCATTATGTAAAGTGGTTAGCGTGCAGGATAACAAATGCCCTCATGATCTGTCCCAGTGTGGACATTTCCAGTGGGGGCTCTCAGCTAACATTACAGATGGAAACGGAACTGGGATAGAGAGCATTTCCCTCCATCAGGGTAATGGAACCCTCACATACACCTCATTGAGCGCTCCTATCATCGTGGCAAACTACAATGCCTCCTGCTGCTCACAGACTGTTGAAATAATAGCTGTAGATAAAGTTGGCAATGTGGGAAAATGCTACCAATCAATTGCTCGGTCAGGTGTCCCTCCTGCTCTTACTCTGTCGCTGCCACTGTGGATATGCCTGTTGGTATCTGCCTTCTTAGTAAGGCCTTGAAAGACTCAGGTTACATTATGCTAATCTTGTGTCTTTAATCTGCGCCAAATTTAAATCATTTAAAATAATGCACTTCTGCTATAATTTCTATTTTGCTTACTGGTGTTCAGCTTAAATAAAGCTTCTCTCAGCTTTTCCCTTATTTAAAAGGGGCCACCATAAGAGATAGACACTTGGTGGATTTAGCACAGTTTTATGTCAGATAACCTCCTTGAAACAACATTTCCAGGTATTTGTGTCTCCTTCCAGTATCAAATGTTAACCACTAAACTTTGGAGACTACGGAAACTCAGTTTAAATAAAACACTGAAATAAAATTATGAATCTATACTTGTGTGAAAATAAAAAGTCAGTTGTTTTTGAGTGTTTTAAGTAATATTGATTACTTTGAAATCTGTGGGTGAGACTGTTCTTTTTTTTATTGCTTTTGAAATGCAGCATTAAAATATTCACAGATTTTTGTGTCCCAATGCTTTTAGCATAAGTAGGCATAATATTGGTTAAACAATGGGTATGATCCATCCATCCATTCGCTTCCGCTGATCCTTTTCAGGGTCGTGGGGGGGGGGGGGGGGGGGGGGGGGGGGGGGTGCTGGAGCCTATCCCAGCTATCATAGGGCGAGAGGCGGGGGACACCCTGGACAGGTCGCCAGTTTGTCGCAGGGGGGGGGATAGGTGGGTATAGGTTAATTATAGGTATAATTTTTAGTCAGATTTAAAAACATCAGTGAAATATGCTTCATAATGCCTTACAGAACTCATGTATCGGGGTATAATTCCTTGGGCTAAAAGCTGAAGACTGTACATTGTCCAAATAAATACAATAAACATGTGCTTCCAAAATTTACTGATTGGTGGTGTTTCTTTTTCATCTAAATAATGCTACTTTCTTGGTTTCTGAAATATTAGTGGTGGCCTACTGGCTATACGCAAGAGGGGGCAATGCCCCCCTTAAACAAACGTCATGTCCCATTAAGTCAAACTTTTAGAAGTTTAGAAAGAAAATAATAAATTACCCACAAACTAAATATGGACAAGATTTACTACAGTAGCTGAATAATCCGCTAGAAAAGGCACAAATTAAATGATAGGTTTCACGTCTCATCCGCTCTTTGCCTCTGTGCACTCTTTGTGCGCAGGCTCACAGCACTCGGCAGAGAACTCCCCCTCCCCCAGCTAAACATCCATGCCGCGCATCTTGCCATTGCCTTCAAATTGTGGTTATTATTATGGTTAAGTTAAATCCAATTTATTAACCTACCTCTGAGACGAAGTGCATCTGCAAAGAACGTACTTTCTCCCGTTTGGCAGAGCAGGCAATGAGGTGCGTTTAATGTCTCTGTGTTAATTTGAGTTTCCATGAAATGTATTTGAATAAGGCCCTCCAATTAAGACAGATTTTATGTTGTTGATTTTAAAGATCTGAATGGATATTTTATTTTTTATTTCTATTTTTAAGTTTTATTTTTCAAGACTTTGTGAATTCTCTTTTTTATAACTGGGCCCACCCTTTTTAGTTTTGTTAATATTGGCAATAGTGTGAAGTGTTATTGTTGGTTTCAAATATATTCGACATAGGCTATCCAATTAAGTTAAATGTCATGTTTTTAGAATATTTTATTTTATTTTTTGCTTTTCTGTTTTCCCCCTGAGGGATTGCCACCTTAACGTGGTCAGGGGTTTCACACGCGTTAGTGACCATAAAAGCTTGACCAGCAGCAGCTCAGCCTTCAGTTGGGACACCCAAGTTGGTCAGGTCTTTGGGTAGAGGCCTGACAAAGTGCAATCCAATTACCTGACAAAAACAGTTACCCCTCATATATGCCTGTCTAGAAACGGCCCTGAGTGCAGTGTGGACTTTTGAAAAATGGTGGTCATAAGGTGAAGAACAAACAGTGCAAGATCTTTTGCGTATTACCCCCACTGGAGAATATTGGTTTGCATTAGTTGATTTGAAACCATACAGCATAAAGTCAAAGTCATCATTAAACTCCAGGACTGCAAAGCTATTACTTGTGCTACACATTTTTAAATGATCACAAAATAATTTTATAAACAAAATGTTTATTTACATTTCTTTCATTTTAACAGCCAGTACAAACAAACTATGCAACTTGACTTGACAAAAATCAAATCAATGTAAATTCACAGTATGTACAATGAGGTTTAGGGCTGTAAAAGAATGTGTTAATATTGTGTTTGATATTTTTTGGGAAAGTTAGCTTTTCAAACATATCTGAGAAAAATTAGACATTTACACCAAAGTAAAGACATCTTTTTTTCTTTTTTAAATACAGCACAATGTTGAACAGAATGAAAATATGTTTAAAAATAAAAAAAGATTCACTTTTAGTCCTCCCTGAATGAGGTGGTTAATTACTGTGCAAGTAATACAATTAGACTTCATTGCCATTTAGACATCAGTAATGACGTGGCATACTGACAGAAATTGAAAGATGGGTAATGGAAATTAGATCGTATTTTCAGTCTCAATTTAATTAAGACATGTTTTAACCTTAGTGCATATTTCAAAATCCAACATCCAAATTCCAACACTGGTCACAAGATGTGCTTTCCAGAGTTATTGTGGAAAGATTATCAAATACTTCTTTTTTAATGATAGGCAAGTGCTTCAATTTTTGTAACTGTATATATGAAAACAACATCAATAAATTACCAATTAAAAAAACTAACAAAACATCTGTTTTTAATGTGTTCAGTTGACAATATTTAAAAACGAATGCAAGTGTATTATGGCGAACTCATTACAAAATGAGAAAAGAAAAAGATGACAGCTTTAAAATGCCACTAGGACACTAAAGTCCATGTCCAAAACAAAAGCATTATGTATGCCACAAAGGCTTACTTGAGTTGAAGCCAAATTTACCTTAACAATTTTCCCTAAACTAACTCAGGTACAACATTCGGGAAGAAATACCATGCCAAACTGGGGTTATGCTCTCACACATCTTGTGACATCACCTACTGAATCAAAAAGTATGAGAAAAGGATACCTGCATATTCTGACAAACCAACTTAAATTTAAAGATGTATATTTCTGAAAAACCTCAATCTCCATCTATATTACACTTTACTTTGCAGAGAGCACACAGTGCCATACAGAACATTTTAAAAAGAAAAAAAAATAAAGTTCAACACTCTGGAAAGTTTCCTCATCTGCTTGCAAGTGAGGAGGAACAAAAGTGTAGCTAGTATAAAGAACAACTGTCACTAATCATTATGTTGCATCACTTTAAAGTACAATTTGTGATTTTGGGGAGATTTACTTGTCTAGCCTGTCTATATTGCATCGTTTTTATTTTCAACAGTACCAAGTGGCACGCATGTTCGTCTGTTGGCTTTAGTTAAGTTGCTTCCGTTCTTTAAGACAGATGGATGGATTTCCAACAAAGCAGCAAATGAGTACAAATTCCCAAACTCTCGAACCATTCTACAAAGATACAAAATAATTATCTCAAAAAGGCAAAATAAGTAAATTCTCCATTTGCATATAAATTCCATTATAAAAACCAAACAAACAAAAACCCGCTCCACAGCATGCATTTTCTGAATTACAAGAATGTATATTTCCTATTTCAAAGCATACCATTGTTCCAAGGTGAACATGGTTTCTTACATGTCCATCTCTCACGGACCACCATGTACATTTTTAACATGTTTTTTTAGGTGACCCGTCTGCGTGAATTTCTTTGAACAGTGTGGACAGGCATGTGGTTTCTCCCCTGTATGGGTGTATTTGTGCCTTTTAAGGTTATTGTAGTCTAAAAATCCTTTTCCACAGAATGGACACCAGTGTCTTTTCTCTCCATTATGCCATCGCAAATGCACATTCAGTTCTACTCTTCTTATGAATTTCCTTTCACAGAGGGTACACTGAAATGGTTTCTCTCCAGTGTGGATCCTAATATGTACTTCTACGTCTCGTTTTGTGAAGAATCCTTTTTTGCAGATCTGGCAAATGAAAGGTCTTATCCTGCCATGCACCATTTGTATGTGTTTTGTAAGGCCAAAGCGGTAGACAAATCCCTTCCCGCAATGCTGGCAGATATGTATCCGACCATTACGGTGCACCCGGCCGTGGCGTTTAAAGCTCTTGGAGTCTGGGAAATTCTTCCCACAGAATGTGCATGAGAAGGGCCTGTGTCCCGTATGAAGACTAACGTGGCTTTCCAGTGCAGCACTGCTGCTAAGAATTCGACCACATTCCCCACACTGGTTCCTTAGCAGATGCCTACCTATGACTGACAAAGGCTGTAGAGGTGATACAATTGGTGACGTAACAAATTTGGGTTGGGGTGAATCAGGGGAGCCTCTGGGGTTTTGATTATCAGATCCCGTCTCCGTCTTTACGTTTAACAAAGACGACTCCTTTTCCCCAGGTGGAGCCATTTCACTTTCTGTCATGACAGGAGGTATCCACACTTTAGCTCGACATTTTTTCCCAACCCCACAGTTGGTCCGACTCTCTGATAACAGACTTTTTGCCAATTTAGATTTGTTAGACTTTTTCATTGAAGCAATTTTTTTAGCTTTTGCTGCTTTAGCTAACTTCATAGCATTAACAACTTTAAAACCCCTTTTAGGACCAGTAACATCTTGGATTAGTCTGGGCTTCTTAGCAGGTGTAGATTCCTCAGTCCTTGTAGGACTGATGCAATTTTTAGCTATTGTAGGGGACTTGACACTTGGGGAACAAGCTTCACCTTTATTTCTTCTAGTAATAGCGCCACCTGTGGTTATACCAAAAGATCTTAATTCCCTTTTAATCCTTTTTGTCCTTGAGTCATCCTTGCTGAAAAGTGAACTCCTACGGATGCCAGACTGCCTCAAACTAGGTGTTCTTGGACTAACAGAAGGCAAGTCAGTCTTTTTAGGACTAGTGCTTCCTCTGGTTGACATTACAAGGCTTACAGAACTTGATTTTTCATTTATAGGGGTTGTATCATTGTTAGTCATTTTGGGGCTACCACTTTCTTTAGTTGAGCTAGGACTTCTAGAACTCAAAGAACCTTTTCTACCTGAAGGCGACCTCCTCGGACTTAAAGAACTGGATTTTTTATATCTAGGACTATCCCTACCCAAAGACCTCCTAGGAGTCACTGAAGTCATTTCAGGACTAGCAATTTCTTCATTTAAATTACCCTCTCTAGGACTCACAGATGTGGATTTTTTATTATCTGTGCCTAAACCATCTCTATGTGTACTGTCCGCCTTAGGAGTCATGGTGGTGGAATCACTGTTAGCCCTGCTCTTCTTAGAAGTTGGCTCATTATCAATCATCTTGGGTAAATCACCACCATTACACAGTACAGATCTTACAGGACTGATGGAAGATGGGGCATTATTAATTAGAGCTGTATTATCTTTAACCACATCTCTCCTTCCAAGGCAAACAGGACTGGTTTCCTTAGTTGACTTTTCATCGTTAAGACTGCCATTCTCTATTCCAAGTTTCTTAGAGATGAGAGTGGTAGTCTCACTTTCTGAATTCTGTTCCAGACTTTTTTCAGTTCTTTTAACTTGCAAGTGAGTTTTCAGATGACTTCGCAGCCGAACGACCAAGGAGTTTTTCTGTAAGCTTTTCTTCTGTAAGCTTCTCTCCGTCAAAGAAGCTTTACCATTTGCAAAGTCAGAGTTGGCCTGTATCAAAATGGAAAGAAGAAACAAAAAATAAATAAATAAATAAATAAATAGGTACCACATTCTGTAGGGGTTCTAATAAAAAAAAAAAACAATAACAAAATCCCACAACAACAACAACATAACATGATGACTATCAATTTCAATGTGTAACCACAGAAATTATGAGCCCCATGTACTGAATAGCATTTACCTGTTTTTCTGGATCTTGAACGATCGGTGAAACTGCCAGTTGTGCCAAGAACTGTGCTTTAGTCATCTGGAAGTGAGGGTCAGATGCCTCTCTGGACATGGAGGTAAGCTGTATGATGGCAGATTCATTCTCCTGTACGTCACTGCTGTCCATATTAGGAATGGGTTCAACAGATGTGGCTGATGTAGATGGCTGCAAATCTTCACCGACAGTTGCCTCTCTCATGACAGTGAATGTTTCAGATGACAGTTGAGCCCGCTCATGATTATTTGACTCTTCTGACTTCTGAGGTGTATTTAGAGTCACAGGACTAAGCATTTCGGTTACATCTAAACTACTGCTTGAAGATGAATCTAGCTTCTCTGAGATTGCTGGTTTTGAAGACATCTCTTGCATAGTACCTTCAGAAAATCCCTTTAAAAGCAGTTTCGATACCAAAACAGATTCGTTGGGGGATACTGAAAATGGAAGTTTGGTTAATCTGACCACAGGAGTGAGCTTCCTATCAACAGTCGGCTGTGATGCTGGTATTATCTTAACTGACTGTTCTAAACTGGTTTCTGTAGGAGTGCTTATCACTTCAGAAACAGAGGCAGTTTGTTCAGGAGATTCAGGGCTGTCGGTTGTGTTTTCACTTTGAGAGAATGCTGTGTCATCGGAAGCTGAAACACTTAACTCCTGTGAAGCTGCAGTCGACTGTGTAGATGTCAATGTGACAGGAACATCACGAGGCATTGCTGCCTCTTGCGTTGCTTTCACAACTATTGTCTGTGGCGGATGTTTACTTGGTGCCACTGCTGCCAACCGTATTGGAACTATGATTGTTATTTTTTTGTGTGGTGGACCACCTGTTTGCTGATTTTCTGATGGTTTAGTCAACTGTGAAACTGGGACTAATGTCATGGAGGTAGTATTTGTTTGTTGAGGAAGACAGAAAAGTGAAGGCGTTTCCAGAGGCAACCCTGCAACTCCAGAAGTTGCAAGTAAATTATTGTGTGTAGTCCTCGACTCTATAGAAGAAAGCTTTGTTGTAGACGATGCTATATTGTGAGATGGTCCTACTCTTGGCACAACAGTTATTATTTTAGGCCTAATTTTAGTCAGTTTTCTGGGTGCTACGGGGTGGGAAGATGGCAGGACAAAAGTTTGAGTAGCAGCATTTGATAAAACTTGCTGTTGTTGTGGTGTAACAAATGCTTTGAGGGTTTCATTGGCCTCTACACTTGACTGAGATTTTACAGTAAGATTCTGTGTCTGTGGTTTAGCTAGGATTTTGTCCACTGTTTGTAGGGTATCCACACAGGGAGCACAATGAGTCATAGGTGATGAAATTTTTTCGGAAGACGGAATAATATTTCCCATTGTTGACTGATTCATTGCTTCAACTAGCAGCATTGCATCCTGAAGTGTTGCAGAAGTGCGACGTTCCTTGTGCTGACCGGGTGTCAGTTGTGGTGAGTCCAATGGAGGAGAGTTCAATGTTTTCTTTGCAGATAAAGCTTCAATGGATGGAGCCTCAACTGCCTCTTTCTCTACACCCGTGGGAAGCTGCTGAGTTTCAGGGTCTACTGGCTTTTCAGAAGAACTGCTACTCAAAGACAAAACTGAAGCAGGCAGAGAACCAGCCTTTCTATTGTCCATGTTTTTCAAATCAGTGCTTGCCATCTCCTGTACAGATGGATTGGCAGTAGAGGAAGTCTCTTTCGACTGAATCCCAGATGATCTTGGAGAGGCAAAAGCAGAAATCTTCACTGCATCTACTGCAGTGGATTTGTCAACTATTTCTGAAGGTGTGTTCAACTGTTCCTGGCCTTTTAAGGCATCAAAAGATGATGACACAAGTGCTTCTTTTGGTTTAATTTTCTTTGGTGGCCGTCCTCTTCTACGCCGTACTGACACATTAGTTTTGGAAGTAGCTTCATCTTCTGCCAAGCTGTTTTTTAATTCTTCACAAATAACTTCTTTGTTGACCAATATGGACCCCCCTAACTGTTCATCTGCACAGTGCACATGTGCAGATGGCTTAACAGTAATAGCAGTTTGTTCATTTTCTACTGTTTCACCATCTCTTTGACATTGCTGAAGAACCTGTGTCTCTACTTCTGATGTCTCCTGATCAACTTCAGACTCTTCTTTGATATTGTCCGTCATTGCAGCAAGTGAAATAACTATTGAATGTTCTGAATCAGTGGTCTGGCTCTGCGTTCCCTCTGAACGGCTACTCTCTCCCATACAGGATACCTCCCGGACCATTTTGGTCTCTTCATCTTTTCGAGCTGATGTAGTTTCTTCTGTTGAATCTTCCTGGTTAATAAGCATCCCTTCATTTTCAGTTCCATTTAAAGAGACATGTAAAGAACCTAGGCACCACAGTGATAAAGATGTCAGAAGAAACATAAGAGGAAAAAGTTACTAAGGCAGAGAAAACTCTGGAACAATGAAACTTTAGTTAGACATTTTTTCCTTTTCCCCTTAACATTACATGGTCCATACAATTATTTTAAAGGGAACTGTTTATTTTATTTTTTTAAAGATGTGCTAAGTCCTGTTTTGATTTGGCACTCATATACTACCACTGGGAAATGCTGCACACACAACCTGTTTACTGGTGAATAATCTTCCACTATTATTTTGGATGTTTAAACTCTGCCAACCATTTAGCCTCAACCCTTTCTACCTTGCACTTTCCCTACTGACTGCTATAGTGTTGTCGTCAAGCTGCTTCCCAAATGAGGTTTCATCTCCAGGCTAGACATACACAAAAATTAAACTGTAGCTAAGGATGGCAGTTGCTGTTGTGCTCTAACACAATTTGCAGCAGGTGGGGAAGACCTGCACTACGGTTTCAAACAGCTCTCTCACACAACAGAGGCAGAATCTCAGTGAAGTAGCAGTTGATTATAACATTCAGTTAACTAAACACATTTGACCATCACAAGATAATTGGGAAATAATACATTTGCTGATGAGCAAATTCAAAATGCCATTATTTAATTCTTACAATTCTTTCTTTATTCCAAAACCATCAGTTTAATTTCCTCACCTGAAACATTACTAAGGGCTTGTTCAGAGGCCACTGCTGACTCAACTTCCTCTTCTTTTAACTCAGACTGTAGAGAAGTATCATTGTATGATTCCTGTAGGAGGAGGACAAAAATTTAGGTTTTGAGAAGGTGCAAAAAAATCAGAACATTTTATTTTTTTTAATGCTGCTATGGTACACACAAACCTCCTGTTTGACAAGTATAAATGTCATCTGAGAATTTCCTCCCTGCTCCTGCAAACCATATCCAAACCTCTCACCAGCGTGTAACATTTGTTGGTTTTTTAATGATGACTGCCCCAGTGGCTGACATTGCTCGACCAACACTGTGCGGAAGGAGACAATATCTGTAAAGAGAAACATGCAAACACACAAAGAAAAAACAGAATAACTAATTGTTCAAGAATAGAGTTCAGAAGAGAGTTGAGTACAGCGACAATTTCCAGGGGAGTAATGAACTAGTTTTATTGCACCAGCAGAAAAAAGTGAAGACCGCAATGTCACCGCTTTGAACTGGAGCTGGCAGTGGCAGACCTTGCAATTCTCTAGAGATCAGCTGCAAGGCCACTCTAACCAGAAGTGGAAACAGGTATAGAGGTAGTGCTGCTATACTATGCTCACAAAGGTTGGAGAACAGAGAATACAGTAGCCACCTGGAGTCCAGGTGGCTACTGTATTCTTCAACTCCACTGGAGTTGAAGTCTTGAGCTCACTATGGAGAAAATTGTGTGCACATTAGGGCTGCCATGATTAGTCGACTAGTCACAATTACGTCAACTATCAAAATCGTTGACGACTAATTTAATAGTTGACTCGTCGTTTGAAGCTTTGTAAGATCCCAAAAGACGCAGAAATAAGTAGTAGGATTTAAGAGTGTAATAACAGACTGAAACAGAAGATGGCAGCACTGCATGTACAAGGATGCCAGCTGCCGTTAAACCCCAAAGAAGAAGAAGCTGTGTCCAGTATCATAGTTGTGTCCAAATTCATGAACTTTTGCTACTCTGGTTAAACATGATATATAAGTCACTTAGATACCTTAAATATTTTATTGCTTGGCTTTTTTCAGTATTTTATTTGTTCCTGAGCAAATCTGTTTGGCTGAGATTAAAGCTATAGTTTTTACACAGCTGAATAAACGTCAAGCAGACAACTGATTATCAGTTATTATCAAGTGTCAGATGCTCGAGAATATACTATCATCTTGTCTTTATTTTTAGTTAGCACATACCTTAAACACTTAAAGCTGTAAGCTAATGATAGTTATATAAAAGCAGATGCATGCTGGTGCAATACGCTGTACGTGTTACGTCCAATGGACGCATGATCTGATTAGTTGACTAATTGCAAAAATAATCGGTGACTAGTTGGCTATTAAAATAATCGTTTGTGGCAGCCCTATTGCACATATATGCACACTAGGGCTGCCACAAACGATTATTTTGATAGTCGACTAGTCACTGATTATTTTTGCGATTAGTCGACTAATCAGATCATCATCCATTGGACGTAAAACTACAGCTTATTGCACCAGCATCTGCTCTTATATAACTATCATTAGCTTACAGCTTTAAGTGTTTAAGGTCTGTGCTAACTAAAAATAAAGACAAGATGATAGTTTATTAAATTTTAATGAAATTTGGAGATTGTTTCGGTGAAGTTTAATAAACTCCTTGCTATCTAAAATATAACAGGACACTGGAGTATATTCTGGAGCATCTCACACTTCTGATAATCAGTTGTCTGCTTGACGTTTATTCAGCTGTGTAAAAACTATAACTTTAATCTCAGACAAACTGATTTACTCAGGAACAAATAAAATACTAAAAAAAAAAAGCCAAACAATAACATTTTAAGTTATCTAAGTGACTCATATATATCTAACCTGAGTAGCGAAAGACGGCGGTGGGTTTGAAAACGATTTGCGGGGAGTCCGGTGTTCTCACGGCGCTAGTGAGCCTAGCCCCCGGCTCGCTAACGAGCTAGTGGGTAACAGATGTCTCCGAAAACGTCGGAGCACTTTTGAAAATATGTGGTGTCCTGATAAACTGAGCAGATATTTGAGGTTTACACAGCTACATTGTATATTGTATAGCTTTCTTGTTATATGTAAAATTGTATTGTATTTATTTAAATTTTTACTTTTTAATTATTTTACCTGCATTTTTTAATCACTCTTATATTTAAATGTTCATTTGCTATTTTATCTAGGGATTAAGAGTAACGTAGTTTCTATTCTCTGTATGTCCTGTACATGTGGCAGAATTGACAATAAAGGTGACTTTGACTTGACTTTGACTACATTCTCGCCTGAAAATATGTTAAACGTTTATTTTGTGACCCAGAAAGAATAATAAGAGTAACATTAAAACTAACTAGCTGCCACCATTGTTGGAAACTGCGCTGGGCCGCGCTATGAATTCTGGGACACAGCTGCTTCTTCTTCTTCTTCGGGGTTAAACGGTAGCTGACATCCTTGTACATGGAATGCTGCCATCTTCTGTTTCAGTCCGTTATTACACTCTTAAATCCTGCCACTTATTCCTGCGTCTTTTGTGATCTTACAAAGCTTCAAACGACGCGTCGACTATTAAATCAGTCGTCGACGATTTTGATAGTCGACGTAATCGTGACTAGTCGACAAATCGTGGCAGCCCTAATGCACACCTCGGACCACTGTCAAGAGGCCAGGTCCACTGAAAAGACCGCTTTACTCTGTGTTTTGAAGTTCTGGCTACTGGTGGGTGTCTGCATAACTCACCTATGTCTTACCCTATCAAGCTTTGTTTTTACTCCTAAGTAAGGATAAAATTTTAATTTTGGCTTAAGTATTATTTTTTACTAAGAAAAGCATATTAAAGTTATAAATTGACTTGCATATCATTGAGTACAATTAGGATTGTACTCAAGCTATATGTGGAAGGAAACCGTGACCTAGGACAAGCTGATGGCATAAGATGTAAGTACAACTCCTCTGGTTTCATATGCAAAAAGTAATTATTGCGCTAGCTTACATGGTTCCGGTTCTAGTGATTTAAAAATAGTTACCGGCTTTAAAGGGTTAACATAAAACCATTATAAAAATCAGAGATGATTTATTTCTTAGTAAGTCTTTAGGAAAATACTACAACTATACTGTATGGAACAATTCCACAAATACAGAGATTTAAAAAAATACAACAAAAAAAAAACCAACTTCATATATATATATATATATATATATATATATATATATATATATATATATATATATATATATATATATATATATATATATATATATATATATATATCCCCAGTACAAGTTGAAGAAATGTTCAAATGTAAACAAAGGAGAACATTAATAAACAGACATATTAACTCAATGGCAAGGCAAGAAAATATTAATTTGGGGGGAGGTTAAATTGCACAATAAGTGCAGTACTATCTCAATTAAGGCTCATATATGGATCTGCTATGCGGCTTTACCGCAAACCCAATGTGGTAGCCAAGTATGACACAGCTGCTCAACAGTCGCTCTACGTTCTGTGCATAGCTGGGAAAGTGCCGTCTGAGAAAAATGATTACTGCCAGTGAGTTGGTAACAAGAGTCAATAACTTTAATCTGCTGTTTAAATCAGTATTTTTTATTTTATTTTAAATTGCGTCATGTTTTTTTTGTTACAATAAAGAAGTAACATTACAGTCTTTCTCTTCTGTAGGTAGACAAAGGTACAGTATGGGAAAAAGTTAAGATATAGTCACGATTGGACTATAAGACAAAAAGTATGAACAACCACCAATACATATGAAGTCTTACATTGTGCTTGTTCTAAAGGATGGCAGTGACACCTCTTTCAGTGTTTTGGAAGCATATAAACAGATCTGACCAATCAAACCACTGCATTAATGTTGTACTCGATGGTAAAAACAGGCACTGGTACTGCATATACAATAATATGATAATAGTAGAACAATACCATTTAAAATTCAGACACACAACTAGATGCTGGGATGCCAATTGGGTCAATGTTAATCTGTAAAATTATTTCCCTACCTCGTCAATGTGGTCCTAAGTTTGCCAACAAGCTCAAACTGCCCCACTGACCTCCTGAGCCAGTATGAAAGCTATCGTGATACGGCTTCAGCGCCGGAATGAAACCATGAAATTATCCCTGATGTGGCCTTTACTTGAGATTTGGATGAAACCAGAATCTCCATTTCTTTCTTCTCTTGTTTAGAAGCATCAGGACCAGCTCATCATAACTTGATGTCGACTTCATTTTCTTTCCTTTTTTTTTTTTTTTACCAGTGCATTATTTGAGCATGATTCTTTTGCAAAAATGCAACGCGTTATATTTATTTAAATCTGCCTGTCTAATATACAAAGTTATACATCGTCTGGCGCTTCCACCAGTGAGTGAGTGTATTAAACAAAAGTCTAGCAGTATTGCTGGGTCTCGACTGACTCGAGCCACTGTTAGAGGTGATTGTGAATTGGCATTTAGACAGACCACCTTTTCACATATCAGGGAGTGCGCTTCTGGAATAGCCTTCCACTGTCAGTGAGGGAAAGTAAAAGTATCCCCATCTTTAAGAGTCACTTAAAAGGGTGGATGAGGGACACACAAACATGTGATCATGTTTAATAATCATGCTTTATATTGGACGCGAAAAAGAGTGTATTTAAAAAAAAAAAAAAAAAAAAAAAAAAAAAGGGAACCAACTATTAGTGTAATGGGTCAGCGCAATATCAGGACAGTCAGGCCATGTGCAATACTGGAGTTTGTGCAATATAACTGATATATATCGGATGACAGTATAAAAACGTCTATCGTTTTATTTTACGCTATCGTTTGTTTTGTGGTGTCGCAAAATAAGCTGTTTACGGCAATATTTTTCATTGTTTTGATGGTCACTGTAGTGGCTATATTAATTTCTTAAAGTTCTATCTTTCTCTTATATTTTATATAACCATACTACGGGCGGACAAGCGCCTGTTTTTATGCGTTGTGGTTAGCGACAACGACGGTAACACCATCGCGTGTCCGCTTGTTTATGCTCCACATAAACCTTTCACAATAAAGCTCAAGATCCTGTTGAGACTTTTCAAAATAAACTGAATCACGTGAACGAGCAGATTATTTACGGATGAAAAGTAAAAAAAGAGCCGCCAGGTGCTAAAAAATAAACCTTAGACTCAAACGTTAGAACAGGCTTTTCCCCGCAGCACGCCGTGTAATAAATGCTCACAAAGAAAACAGCGGCCGTTACAACTTATGTCTAAAAATTAGAGCTGGGCGATATGAGATTTTTTCATATCACGATATGTTTTTTTCATTTCAGGCGATAACGATATCTATCACGATATAAGCCAAATAACTATATTTGTAAGATTTAAATGTGCCGTTGCTCACAAGTAAAATGTGAAATAATCAGCAGCTTGTTTTTATTTAAATATTTATTTCCCATAATAAGTTCAACAGGGTAGATGTACTTAAGGAACATGAGACTTTTTCAGATAAATAAAGGCAAATATTGCAAACTACACAAAAGGCAGCCGCTAAAGCGTTTAAGATTCAAAATAGAACAAACGAAACAGACTAAATTGTCAATTCCACTTAGAAACAAAATATGAATTCTAAAAATAAATCTTAGTTTGTTTTACAGAAGAACAGACAAAACTGACTAACTTTTGTCAATATCAAATAAACAGAGAACTAAAAGGAAATTCTCAATCTCTCCTTGTTGTATAGCTTAGCTTTTCAAACAGTTTTAACAGTTACTTTAGTCTGACAAAAGCCCAATGACGAATTAGCGCTTCCAGTCTGAGACTGAGGCTACGTCCACACGTACACGGGTATTTTTGAAAACGGAGATTTTCCGTTTTCGTTTTAAAAAATAATCCCGTCCACACATAAAGGCAGAAATGAAGGAAAACGCTGCTATGAACATGCCAAAGCAGCAGGTGGCGCTAGATTCCTAACCGTGCAGAAATGTTGGCCAATCAGAAGTCTAGAAGCCTCGGTGGGAAAAAGTAAACAAAGCTGGGGCATAGAAGCAGAACAGAGTCGTATGTGTGGACGGACAGTAACTGTGTGTATATGTAAGCATTTAAACACCGCAGAAAGTAGAATTAACAGTATTGTAGAAATTCATTTCACCGAAACAATAACGTGGCGCACAGTGTGATGCATGCACCAGTTTATTGTATTTCCAGACTTGCTTTCGGCACAATTTACAGTGCACGCTACTCTGTTTTTTTGTCAGACTTGAAATAGCCGAAATACCTTCACACTACGGAACTTCTATGGCTCTTCCGTTCGACAATCTCTCCGGCGTTGGAACCATCATCTGTTTTCTCTTCGGGTCACACTCGGTTGATTTTTCTAGTCGGCACACTCATTTCCTCCATTATGCGCTGGCTCCATTACCCGCTGGCTGCTTCCCAAACAAACACACGTGCGGCTTGGCACTTGTGCTGTACGTAACAAGTCACGCGACGTGACGCTGCGGCTGTGATTGGTTCGGCTCTGCGCTACTTAATTTGGATTGGCTGACCTTTTTTTTTTTAAGAGGACAAGAGCGGCGAGGTCTATAGCGATAGCTTAATTTCTCTATCGAGTAAAAGTTATATCGCGATACATATCGTTATCGTTCTATCGCCCAGCTCTACTAAAAATGTATCGTTTCATGCATCGGTTAAAACACACTCGACTCCAGCTACATGACGCGCAACTGGAAACACTTCCCACAAGTCGAGCTGCCCGAGATCCATAGAATTGACAGAAAACGTTACATTTTTGTGATTTATATCGTTATCGGGACGATAGAATTCTTATATCGGAATATGAGATTTTGGTCATATCGCACAGCCCTAATAACTGATGTGTTTCCGTTATTGTCATCTATACTGTCCTCTGTGTCCCCTCTTCTTGTCATTGTTTGTTCTAATATAATGTGATCACTGTTTTTGTCCTTGCCACATGATCTGTAAATAGTGTCTCTGTATGTTTTTACTAACTTTTGTTTAACTCCAACCTGCCAGAGGGTCTGCAGATGAAAATCAGCCCAATGGTATAATCTGGCATATTTACATTTATTAAAATGTTCATTAATCTGTATTGCCCTTCTACACAAGTGTCTAAACAAGTTTGCATTCATAGTTTCATTTATTTTTTTCGCAACACAGTCATTATGTATAGACCTTAATACTGTTGTTGCAGATTCAAATCTGGGACTTCCAGACGCACTGCTATAATGACCCCACGCACACTAGGTGGAACTCAATTATAACAGAAAATGTCAGTAACCGAGTAGAGTCGAGTCACATTGAGTAGCTACTAGTGAGAAAGGGTTCTAATTTCTGCAAAACATTCTAACAACAACAGAGAGGCAGCAATTCTCTTAAACAATTGTTTGGTTAATACTTCGTCTTAATCATCTCCTCTAAAGGAAAAAAACATTCTGATGTTTTGAATGCTCTTTAAACACTACATTAGAGTACACAAAAACATCTGTGATACAAGTTTATGGACCTTTGTATTCTAGTTTCTGTTTCAGAATTATTACACAACTTATCAATATCTAAATACAAGTGTGGAATAAAGCTATACATTGATAAGATTTCAGTTCAGTTAAATTTTTTTTTTTAAATACACGTCTTAGTGGTTTTGCCTGGCACTATGCCAGTGCCATTAGAAGACTGCAGTTCGTTATCAGCCCCCTCATTCGCACCTCACCAGCTTCCTGTGTGGGAAAACCTTAGTACCATTGAGTGTGAACGTAGTTACAAACAGAATAAGAAACAGGTTTGCATGTGACATGGGTGTCCACGACCAGGATGCTGACGTAAAAAATTTGTAATGTGTAACGGTCTGTAAACTACAGCAGAACGAACAAAAAGAAATATACTTGGGGGGGCATAAAGAACTGATTGGCCAATTTAGAATAGGTTCTGGCTTCCTTTAGCTAATCCTAATTGTATTTTATAGATAAAAACCAATATAAAGATAGAAGTGGTGAGTCTGAGCTGTAAAGGAGCAGTCAATTTAGCTCAAATCAGTTATACCAATGCTCGATTTCATTTGAATAATTATGGAGCATCTGTTCAGTTCCTTATAAATATATATATATATGTAAAACGTTTTTGAGCTTTATGTAGCCATAAAGAGACGATTTTTTGAAGTTTGGACCAACGTCCACTGTCCTCTAAAAATGGAGAAACTAGTATGGTTTCCCTCCCATTTTGGATCCCACGCTCAAGATGACTATGCTGAGAAGCAAGCATTAACAACTATGATGTTCAGTGTGTTCCAGATAACATGAATACACGTAAAATGTTAGCTAAACACAACACATACCATCATAAGCCAGTTATAACTTAATATTAGTTAGCTCGGGGTGGCTAACATGCTGTGCAACTCACCACACTGCACGGCTGTGTCGCATTTCTCGAAGTCGTTGCTTTGCCCAGGAAGAGGCTGTTTTTCTCTTTGATAACTGCCCGATTGGCTTTTCGCGTTCTCAAACTGGCTGCATTTTGTTCTGAGGTCCTCATTCTCCTTCTTGATTTTGCATATTTCTGCCTTCAGCTCGTCAACCATAGTTTCGTAAAGTTTCGTGGTTTCTGCAACAGCGCTCTTCAGCATGCTCTCCATGAAAGAGGCATACTTCGTCTGAAAATCGTCCGAAGACATCTTGTTTGTCGTACTGTACTTCCTGGATACAGATACGAGGCCACCTGAAAGAGTGTCTTTACTCTGGCGTTTTTTTTAAAGGCACGCCGTCAGAAGCTCCGCCAACATGGCTTCTTCACATGGACGGACGGACGGACGCGATCTCTGCTTTGTGTGACGCACATTGGATGACTGACTTACGCAAGCATCCGGTGTTTCACTTCAAGCCAAACTTTGCTTTTTGAAGAAGTTCAGTCAGTGAACAAAAAATAAACTAGGAAATCTGTCGGCGCCGAATTATTATTACTACCGTCGTATAATCCCACACAACACCAAGAGACCTCAATCTTTTCGTTGCAGCTGAGATTATGCTTTCTTGTTCGTCGATTTTGCTTTAACCGCAGTTGGTAAACAGCTTTTAAGAGCATTACCGCCACCGTCTGGATTGGAGGATTAATCGGAACTAAGATATCCGGGGTGTCGAACTTGTTTTAGTTCATGCATAACTTTAATTTATTCCATGTGCTTTTTTATTTACTTTTATTTATTGATTTACCGACTTTTACTTACTCCTCTTCCTCCAAAAGTGAATGAACTGATCTTTAAAATCGTAAAGAATATTTTCCAAATAAGTCATTACTTAGACTCCATCTCATCGTATCTGTAGCATCCTCTTCTGTCACACACAGCCTCTGCATGTCCTCTTTGACTAGTTTAAGGAACCATCTCTGTAGTTACTATCGCTCGTTTTGACATTAATAAAATTATTTATTAATGACTGCACTGCAATTTTCAAATTTTGCCTTTCATCAAGCCAAACTGAACCCTTTCATGGGCTGGTTGTGCCCCACATAACACGTGCTCATATGCTAAAACAGTTATCTTTTTAATCTACTTGTTGTCTAAAAAATGACACAAAAAGCACACACGTTACACGGAGAAAACACGTTTCACTTCCTGTCTCATAAGTGAAAGAGGTGAACTTTAAGATGCAAAATGGGATTTAACTGAAGCAACAAAAAGGTTTAATTTGGATGTGAAACTGTTTATTTATGGAACAGTATCCTAATATGACAATACTTCTCCACCCTTGTCATTTAGTGCTCTTTAAGCACGTTTCCCACTGGAACCAGTTCTCTTTTCTTTCTTCCGTAGCATGAAAATTGTTCCAATCGACGACCCGTATTTAAATACCGGAAGTGTCGTTGTTTACGGAATCGGGAGAAATGTCATAACGCAAGAGTAAAGCTAAGCTACGGAATTACTTTTTCTACTAAGCCTGAGTTCTAAATACACGATATGTAAAGAATGCGATCATTTATGTCAAAAATCTCAAGCGAGCTTATGTTTTTTTCCAAATTAAATAGTGTCCAGAATCCGTTAAACATAAATCAGAACTAATGGAGCGAGCTAGTTGCAGCTAACGTTAGCATGACACTTTGTTTAAACAGCAGGGTTCATGAAAGCAACCAAGCTGTAAACTCGGACAACCGATACAATCCATAAATCATTAACTACACAAAAAGCACGTGTAAGAAACGGACACATCTACCTTAGAGACACCGACTTTAGCTGTAGCCAGTCAACAACAACAGGCTTTGAATTGCCAGTCATTTTTTCTCCTCCTTTTCCGTTTATTAAAAAGACTTTAAGCCACAGCGCAGTTATAATGGCGGAGACTATACTAACGTTTCAGTCACAGCTTTCTGGCGTCATGGAGACGGTGTTCAAGGCTGCTATGTATGAGATCACCCGGTTGGTGGAGGACAGTTTTTTGGAAGAGGTAACGCGGTGCCGGGAGCAGGTTGAGTCCTTAAAGAGACGACTGAAGTGGTCGGAGACTCGTCGCAAAGAACGAGAGGGAGACTGGAGAGGGAGATGCATTGACTGTGGAAAAGTCGGGATATCCAGTGAGAACCAACCCAGAACCTCAGGTGGGTCTTTCTAGGGTTAGTCGTCCATGTTTTACCTGTATTTATTTTCTTAAGGCTAATGAAGAGTTAACCTTTCATTAGAATTAACATTACATTAACAATTCCATTACAAACAAAACTAGGTGTATAAATATTGCAAATATTTTAAGAAATGTGATTATTTAAGTATTTGGGGTTGGACTACACTACCTCAGGCCACAGCTGTATAAATGCAGCATACACAGAATACATTTTAAACACTTTGTGGTTGTTTTAAAATTTTGCCTGGAAATAAAGGTACTTCCAGTGCATAAACTTGCATTACATATTCTTTAATCTGCATTACTCACACTGTGGTGCCTGACTTCTGCATATCTTACTTGTGTAACTAGTACTTATGAAGCCAGGTTGGAGAATTTGATCACAAATGAATAAACACTTTCTGGCTGCTTCATTAGTTACTCCAGTTCAGCTGTTCATTAACACAAATAATATAGAGCCAATCACATAGCAGCAACTCCATGCATTTAGGCATGCAGACATGGTCAAGACAACGTGCTTAAGTTCAAATCAAGCACCAGAATGCGGAAAAAAGTTAATTTAAAATACTTTGAACTTTGTCTGTACAACTTTGTAATATACTGCTACATCTCTTCCCCCAAAGAAGAAATCTATAATTCTATTTCTTGTGGGTTTTAAGAGAAACATAATCATGTTTCTTTTGACTATGTTCATAGCCACATATTCACATATTTCTCCTTTTGGCTTTTGGATTTGTAACCCTAAGTTAAACATACTGGGGAAAATAAAGAGATTCTGATCACCCACTGTTAATTATGATTTTTACTAATCACCAAAAATTGTTTCCTTTTTTGCTGCTTAAAGAAGATTGCTAGAGCTCAGAGGCAATCTTCTTGACATTATATAAGTCAACTGACCTTTGCCTTATTTTGTTTTCTAAATCTTTGAAATTCTATTATTTTCAGAGAAAAGCCTGAAACAGGAGATTGTGCTTCATGAAGAAATAAATAGTTCCCAGGGAGCTGATGGATGTACACTGAGCCATGAGAAGGAAGGAGAGGAAAAAATAGAGCGCCAAAGTGCCACAAAAGCAACGCAGGTATGATAGTTTTATTACATTATACAGCTTTATAAATTTACAAAACAAAAGTGTATAAAATGTGTGTTTAAGCCACTTAGTCTCATATTATGGGGTATAGAGCCACTGCAGGGAGTGTGATAAACCAAGGAAACATTTGTGGTATGGGTAAACTGACGAAATGTGATTTTTATTTATTTATTTATTTTTATGGGGGGGGTGAGGGGGAGACATGTTCACTAATGTTCTCTTGGTGAGCCATGCACCATGAAAATTGAATCATTTATATTGTTAAAAATTGTGGGGGTATGGGAACTGACTGTGCACATTACACAGCATCCATGTAATATTTTTAAGTATTTTAATTATTTTTTGTTTGAAAAACCCTTAAGCATTACGTTAGATCTGCTTGCCAAAGTTAGGGTTCTACTTAAGGCAACTAAGGTAAAACCTGATGGATTAATGTTGCCTTTCCACTTTTTTTCCCCAGTCATCAGGTATTCAAGGCACTGGACTGTTCAAGGAAGAAGCTCTTCAGATCCAACCAGAAAATGATGAGTCGCAAGGGTGGCACATCAGCTTAGATGGTAAGTCTCTGTGCAAGTACATGCAGAAAATTTAACAAATTAATTTCTCGTTAATTTTTCAAGTGCTGTACAAATAGAGACAACACAATGTATGGTGTATATTGAATGCAGTGAGGCTATTTTAACTTTTTCTCACTACTCGTGTTTCAGAAGCAGATGTGTCAGCTCTTCCAGGACCCAGTAAATGTTTTAATGACCAAAAGATCCCAAAGTGCCAAGTAAATTGGGAAACTGGATTTGAGCAGAGAGCAGAATCAAACAATGATGGACACTCGGGTGAACCGACTGAACCTCTGTTCCCAAACAGGTACGGCATGGAAGACTTAGATGGCATTGACAAGTCTGGATATGGAGACACTGGAATGATAGACATGGGTAATTTTGATGGGATACATTCACCATCGCACCTGGGCAAAGATCTGAGTTATGTGGGCCATTATGATGAGGATGTGGAAACACCAGAAGGAGCTGATCATCAAACTTACCAAACAGGCACTCAGCGGAATAGAAAGGATCAGGAAGGTTCACCCTCAGGTTCCCCCTCTAGGACTAACATTGATGTAAGTGGAGAGTTCAGCTGTTTACTAATTAATGAGGAGGGGTATCTGCAGGACACAAATGTCTTGTACCCTGAACAAGTGTCCAGTGATTCAGGTAGTAGATTCAGCTTCCGCGGCCAGGGTATTCGTATTGGCCCTTCTCTAGACAGCACTGAGGATATGTATGAGCCTTCAGATACGTACAGCGATACCTTAAACGTGGGACAACAGATGCAACCTCAGGCAACAGTGAGAGGAGCAAGGAGATACACTTGTAACCAGTGCTCCATGTCCTTTCCGGATTCTGCTTCCCTCAAGGCTCACAAACACACACACAAAGGCACTGGACAAGTGCCCCCATACTCCTGCAACCAGTGTGGAAAGACCTTTACTCAAGCTTGTAACCTTAAAGTCCACCAAAGGACTCATTTAGGGCAAGGGGTTCACCTCTGCAGCCATTGTGGTAAAGGTTTTCCTTCATTTTCTGACCTAAAGGCACACAAATGTGGTCAAGTAGGGGACAAGCCATATTGCTGCACAGTATGTGGGAATAAGTTCAGCCGTCTATGGAATCTTAAGTTGCACCAGAGAATTCACACACAGGAAAAACCTCATCGGTGCACCATGTGTGACAAGAGCTTCACAAGAGCAGACATATTGAAGGTTCACCAGCGTACCCACACAGGGGAAAGACCATACTGCTGCACTGTTTGCGGTCTCAGCTTCAAACGCCTGGATCATCTGAAATCCCATCAACGCAAGCACATGACAGATCTATAATTCCTTGGGAGAAGAAGTATCAAATTATTTAATATTATTTGTGCTATCTGAAGGTTTAAGTGAATATTTATATTAATGAGCCTGTGATGGATAGATAAGGTCTATCACATTCAGTTAAACAAGTCTCATTTGTAATCAGTTACTGCTGCATATTTTATACTCATTAAAAATATACTGCCTTGGAGTATAACTGAAGAACTTGACCAACAATATCTTTGTGATTACTCAGCTGATTGAAAATAAAACTGGCTTTAGATGCCATCGTCTGTTTATATTCTTGTTTCCTGAAGTTAGTTCTTGGCACATACTTCCTAATGACGTCACCCAGGTAGTAATGGAGTAATGTTTTGATTTTCACTGTTGCCTCCCACCAAGAAGGTACTTAGTTCAATTCCACCATCAGCAGGGGTCTTTCTGTGTGGAGTTTGCATGTGTTTGCGTGGGTTCTACTCTAGCTTCCTTCCATAGTCCAAAGGCATGCAGATAGTGGAGATAGGTTAATTGGAAACTTTAAATTGCCCATGGCGTGAATGTGAGTCAGAATGGCTGTCTATGTCAGTGGTTCTCAAACATTTTACATCATTCCCCACATGACACGCCCCCTCTAAACACAAGAAAGAAAGAAAAGCCTAGCTGCACAATGAATCCTTCAGTTATTTTTGCTTTAAACAAACAACTTTCATTTCAAACAACTATTTGTAACTTTTGTCACTACACTACTTCATTACTCTGCAACACTTCTTCAAAAAAGCAACCAGTTAAACAGAATTTGAACATTGCCAAACATGGAAAAATACAGTTCAGTCTTAGTCTTAAAACACTTTTTATTAAAAAAACAAACAAATCCAGAAACTTGTGAACAGAAATGAAGGGTATATATAATTTAGTGTGAGTTTAGTACTATTCACTTAGTGGCTGCAGTGAGCCTGTTTTTGACTGCAGAGCTGTGGTGGGGCATGGTCTGTGGGGGAGGCGGACGCACCTGAGCGGCATCCCCAATCACGTCTCGCCGGCTTGAACTAGGTCCTGTTGTTGTTGATGTGTGTAGGCTGTAGCTGAAAAGCTGCAGCTGCATGTGTAAGTTGACAGCCACAATAAAGAAGTGTACTGAAAAGTGCAAACGCGGTCAGGTCTTTTTTTGCCCCAATTCTGGGTTTGACCTGACCACATATTCGCAGTTTTCAGTACACTTCTTTATTGCGACTATCAACTTACACAAACGGCTGCAGCTTTTCAGCGGATGCGCATATTATTTATGTAACTGCTGCGAATTTCTTTGTACCGCCATGAAAGTGATCCCGATGTTAATCATTAGTTCCACATAACTTTTCTGCCAGGTAACTTGTGCCCCACCTGCCACACACTTTGAGAACCACTGGTCTATGTGCTAGCCCTGCGACCTGTCCAGGGTGTACCCTGCCTCTTGCCTTTAGACAGCTGGGATAGGGCCCCCCCGCTCGACCCAGGAAAGGCTAAGTCGAAGAGATGGATGGATATCTGTGTACTTTGTTGTGTTTCTTGGTCAATTCACCATCTGTGTGGAGCAAGAAATTATATAAACATCTGTAGTTTGTAGACTGAGCCTAGCATAAGTCTGACCTCAGCTTCTTCAAATGCTTTATTTGATGTTGTAAGATCTGGTATTGATTGGAAAAGTCAATAAGAGCTTCTAGATTTACAAGAGTAAAGAGAAAAGGTTGACTCAGGAAAAACACAAGATGCAACAACTGTGTGTGTGTGTGTTTTTTAACTTTTGTCTAAATTAGAATTAGAATTAGAATTAGAATTCAACTTTATTGTCATTGCACATGCACAGGTACAGGGCAACGAAATGCAGTTTGCATCCATCCAGAAGTGCTTTAGTGATATAGATATATTACAATATATATTAGCAATAATATAGATATGTGAGTATATTACAGAAATGGGTCTATTATGGTATGTTATAATGTACACGGTATGAAGTATGTTGTGAATATTCTATAATTATAAGTATGTACAGGCTGTAGTGAGTACAAGCTATGTACAGGCTATGAACAGGATATAAATATGAAAAACTATACAGAATATGAAATAAATAACTTTACAGAAATCTGAGATATACAGTTATACAGAAATGGGAACTATGCAAGTTGTAAACAGTTGTAGGATTAAAAATGATCGAATGTACAGAATGATTATTTACACAGAGCTATACAGTAGTGCAGTTAAGATAAGTGAGGATGTAGATAGTTTCTACAGAGGCTATATAAAGTGCTAGTGGTTGTGAGTGGTGGTTCAGTCCATGTTATTATTGTGTGTTTGAGGGTACAGTTGTCCATTGTGGGTGTGTGTATGTTCAGTCCATGTGTTAACGTGGGTCAGATGTCAGGAGGCAGAGTTCAGGAGTCTGACAGCTGTGGGGAAGAAGCTGTTCCGGTACCTGGTGGTCTTAGTCCGGAGGCTCCTGTGGCGCCTCCCAGAGGGCAGGAGGGTGAAGAGTCCATGTGATGGGTGACTGGGGTCTCTGATGATTTTCCCAGCCCTTTTCAGACACCGCTTCCTGTAGATGTCTTTTATGGCAGGAAGTGGTGCTCCGGCGATGCGCTGGGCAGTTTTCACGACCCTCTGTAACGCCTTCCGGTCCGAGGCAGAGCAGTTCCTGTACCAGACTGTTATACAGTTGGTCAGGATGCTCTCGATGGTGCAACGATAGAAGTTCACCAGGATGTCTGAGGACAGGTGGTTCTTCCTCAGAGTCCTCAAGAAGAAGAGGCGCTGGTGAGCCTTCTTGACAACCTTGGAGCAGTTGGTCGTCCAGGTGAGATCCTCGGAGATGTGGACTCCCAGGAACTTGAAGCTGCTCACACGCTCCACAGCCGTCCCCTTAATGTGGATGGGTGGATGTGGGTCAGCATTCCTCCTGTAGTCCACGATGAGCTCCTTGGTCTTCTCGGTGTTAAGCAGCAGGTTGTTTGTGTCGCACCACTCAGCCAGACGATCCACCTCCTCCCTGTAGGCGGCCTCATCGTTGTCACTGATAAGGCCAATCACCGTGGTGTCATCTGCAAACTTAATGATGGTGTTGGAACCATCAGTAGGTCTGCAGTCGTGGGTGAAGAGGGAGTAGAGGAAAGGGCTCATCACACAGCCTTGTGGTACACCGGTGTTCATTGTGATGGTAGATGAGCAGCGGTTATCCAGCCGGACATGTTGGGGGCGGTTGGTCAGGAAGTCCAGTAACCATTTGCAGATGAGGGAACTGATGCCCAGGTCTGTCAGTTTCCTGATGAGTTGCGAGGGGTGGACTGTATTGAACGCTGAACTGAAGTCTATAAACAGCACTCTGGCGTAGGTGTTGTTGTTGTCCAGGTGTGCGAGGACAGAGTGCAATGCGATGGAGACTGCATCCTCTGTGCTCCTGTTCTGGCGGTATGCGAATTGGTGGGGGTCCAGGGTGGGGGGGAGACAGGATTTGAAGTGTGCTAGGACCAGCTGCTCTAAGCACTTAGTGATGATGGGAGTGAGTGCTACTGGGCAGTAGTCATTGAGGCAAGATGGGTTGGAGTTTTTGGGTATCGGGACGATGGAGGTGGATTTGAAGCAGGCCGGTACCACAGCGTGGGCCAAGGACAGGTTGAATATGTCTGTCAGCACTCCTGCAAGCTCCCCAGAACACGCTCTGAGAACACGCCCGGGGATGCCATCAGGACCTGCAGCCTTGTGGACATTGATCCTGCTCAGCACCGCTCCTACATCGGTGGGGGAGAGAGTCAGAGGTTGGTGGTCTGGCGTCACGTCTGCTTTGGTTGTGGTTGTGGGGTTCCCTCGCTCAAAACGAGCATAAAAGTTGTTGAGCTCGTTGAGGAAGGAGACATCAGAGGATGCGGGGGAGGGTTTGGTGGTCCTGTAGTCTGTGATGGTCTGGAGTCCTTGCCACATGCGTCGGGGGTTGGAGTTGGAGAAGTGTTCTTCTACCTTCTTTTTGTAATGGTGTTTGGCTTTTTTGATGCCCTTCTTTAGATTAGCCCTGGCTGTACTGTAGGCGTGTGCATCTCCTGACCTTAAGGCGGTGTTGCGGGCCTTCAGGAGGAGATGAACATCCCGGTTCATCCAAGGCTTCTGGTTGGGGTACATGGTGATCCGTTTCTGGGTGGTGACACTGTCTGTGGTTTTGGAGATGTAATCCAGTACAGATGAGGCGTACTGGTCCAGGTCTGTGTGGGTGAACATATTCCAGTTAGCTACTAAAGAGAATCCTTTATGACAAAATAAGATTTTTTTGTAAATGTTTGTATATAATAAAGAGCCATACAAATAAAACAATTGACAGCTGATAGATACAGACTCAAAGAAGATGTTCTGCCCAATATTTAAAATACACACATTTGTTGCCTTCATGAAGCGCAAAAAAGAAGCAGAGATGTCAGAATAATACTTTTTTAACAGGGGCTTTTTTCTTCAACAGTCAGTTTTGTTTGCTCATGAAATATGAATTCATACAACTGATGAATCTTTTATGGTAAATGTAACCATCCCTACCACACACACCAAACAGCACTGTGATCTAGACAGCAGCTGAATAGTCTTGGTCCCATGTCTATTAGGAGCCTGTGTTCTCAAAACAAATTCAGAGGCACTGTTTTTATAGTTTAAAAGTCATGTTGTCTGTTTATTGCCTAATGAAATCTAGGGCCTGATACATTTAAATATTTTTTTAAAGGAATAGAAAGAGTACAATCAAATTACTTTGATTCATTTTATGTTACGATTTCATTTGTTTACCTAATGTTTTTATTTTGCTGTTAAAAGAAGTAATATTATTATTAGTATTATGTACACTAGCATTTTCCTTAAAGACATTTCCACCACCTTGTGGTGGTAAAAATTGGTGCATACTATCCTCACAAGAATGCTGGAAGTTAATTTTCTGAGGCTCAAAGGTTTGTTGTGGGGATATGAGACAGAACTGTAAACTCAGTGAAGTAGATTTAATTTAAGGTCTGGACTCAGGGAAAGGCCTAAAGCAGGCAAGTGGGAAAAACCACTGCCTCTTCTGTTTGTGTAAAGAAGTTTAGCTACATATTTAATTCTCAAGATAAAAAAAAAAGTGGAAGAAAACTTAGTTTTTCTACTTGATAGAAAAACTACGACAAAACTAATAGTTTTTTAGTAAAAGAAAGAAATAATGTGCAAAAGAATAAGTTCTGTTAGTTCTAACCAGAGATGGGCAGTAACGCGTTACTTGTAACGCGTTACTGTAATCTGATTACTTTTTTCAAGTAACGAGTAAAGTAAGGGATTACTATTGCAAAATCAGTAATTAGATTACCGTTACTTTCCCGTAGGAACGCTGCGTTACTGCGTTACTAAAACCGTGATTTTTTTTGCGAGAATGTCTCATGACAGTGACGTAAGCAAGTGCGACGTTGGTGACAGCAGCTGTGTGCAGATCAACAATGGATAATATATCGAGTGCGGGAGAGAGTATGAGCGTGCAGCGTTTAAAGTGTGGAAGTACTGACCTTACTTTGAGTTTGATTCCATAAAAAGTGACAAAAACATTAGCGTCCATCGTGCGTGGGAAGAAAACTTCTTTTTACAGCGAAAAAAACCCCTAAACTTCCGAGCAAGCACCGAGTAGCTACGACGTAATGGGAAACTCACAGAGACACTCGCGCGGATTCTTCAACTGACCGCAGCACACCTGCACCAGGGTAACCCTCCGCCTACCCTGCTCCTGCTTTACAGGTGAAAATAGAGCAAAAGGACCGCTGAGTCTTTGACTTTATTTATTTTCTGCTGTGTTTTACTTGCATCTGTTTGAAAGAGTGAGTGAAAACACAAAAAATATTTTATTTTATGTGCTGGAATGTGTAGAAAATAGGTTTAAATGTTAAACTAATTTATTCAAGTCAGAGAATGTTGCATATAATTAAATGTTTTGCTTGATGCATAAAGTTAAAAGATTAAAACTGATAAAACAAGTTAAAAAAAGAGACTTTTCCATTTGATTACATTTTGTATGATGGATTATGTAGAAAAAGTAGAATTGGGCTGAAAGATCTATCACTTTATCACCTCTTCAGGTTGTAAATCGTGTTTTTAAAAAGTAACTAAGTAACTAAGTAACTAAGTAATTAATTACTTTTGAAAATAAGTAATCAGTAAAGTAACGGGATTACTTTTTTGGGGGAGTAATCAGTAATTAGTTACTGATTACTTTTTTCAAGTAACTTGACCAACACTGGTTCTAACTGCCCATAAATTCTGTAGTAGACAGTAAAAAAATAGGAGATTTTCTGTCATTTAATTATCTAATACTTAATTACTTTCATGTAGTATGAAAAGTCCAAAATTTACAATCTTCTTCACAACGCTGTCCAGTCGGCCGGAAAGAAAATATGAAAAAAAAATGTCCGCAAATCGCAAGTTAAAACTGACTGCCAGGTGCAGCCTGATGGTTTCACTTTAGTAAAACGCGTTTCGTTTTTTACTCGTCTCCAGTCGAGGCCACCGTACTGCGTTGTGCGTGACGCCACGAGCAAAAACAAGGACCACAGGCGAGTGATGAGTAGCTAGCTCCGTTCAACGCAATTTAATTCCTTTAACAGCTGTTACAATCGAAAGCAAAAACCCACGCGTGAAACATCTCGACAATTAAGATTTCACTCCCGTTTACAAGTGTCTGTAGCACTCGTACCGGACACGATATCACACGAATGCTACAGCTAAATATTAGCTGGCTAGCTGACAGTTCAAATCGACGTCTCATATCAGTAAACATCGCGTTAGGCTGCTTTTTACCATTAATAATGTTATTAATAAAAGCTTATCCCTCCTCACGAGGAATACCGACAGCGGAAAATTGGTGTATTGTTGAATAGAAATTACTCTGCGGTTATGGCCTTCAGCTTACAACATGTAGCAGGATTTTCACAATACACCATTTAATAAAACATCAAACGTCATTCTCCTTTGCATTCATTCACTAAAGCACATAAGCCCCGTGAGTAACAGCTAAGACAAGGGAGGCTGATAGAGTGCACCATGTCGGACCTGGACACCCTCATAGTCACCTTTCAGACCCAGCTTTCAGATGTGATGGAGGCTGTAGTGAAGACAGCCATGTTTGAGGTGACCAGGTTGGTGGAAGATGTGTTTTTGGTGGAGGTGAAGCGCAGGAGCCAGGAGATAGAGTCCCTGAGGATGCAGCTGCAGTGGATTGAGAGCAAATTCAAGGATCAAGCAGGGAAAGAAGGAGGAAAGACTGGAAGGGGCGTGCACTGTGCAAGGCATGGTGTGGAACTGTCCACTGACACTGCAGAAAAAAGGCCTAAAAACCATCAGGAAGGTAAGAAGAAACAGATGTAAAATGAATTTTATATAGGTCATGGGATGCCCTAAATATTGTAAACACTGTTGTGTTTCTGTTTTTTTTTTTTTTTTTTTAAAGAACAAGTTAGTGTGAAGACAGAGAGTGACTCTTTTGAAAGATGGACAGCAAGCTGCAGACTAGAAGACACATCAGAGTCGCTACCAGAGGCAGACAGTGCTACAGCTGCACAGAGCCCTGAAAGGGAGCCAGAGGTGAGCCAGATTAAATGACTACCAGAGCAAAGTTATGTTGTACTGACATTAAATAATCATCATCTTCTTTATGTATCTGCATTTTATTGGGTGCTTCTGGACACATTTCAAGTGCTATAAGAGCTGTAATGTTGTATAAAAAAACAACAGTATCGATAATGGCTCTAAAAATTGGTGAAATGGAACCAGTAGATATTCACAGTATTTCATGCACTGTATGTCTTCAGGCAGCAGAGGAAAAGGATGTGAGATCAGCTGTTGCTACGAAGGAGGAAGAAGTTAGTCAGCCATCTTGCTCCTCTGTGCATATGGGAGGGTGGAACTGTAGTGGTACGTATTGTTAGGATCTTATCTTTCTTTCAGTCTGTCCATAGTAAAGGAACATTAAGCATTATTTATTGCACAAACACATACCCTCTCGACCCTACCGTGCGCCGTGATATAGCTCCCTATCCCCTCAAGCAGGTGTTATGGTTGACACATTGTTTTATAATTTATTCTTTGCTTTAGGAGAGCTTGACTTGTTAACCTCAACTCAGTTCTGCTCAACATTAATAAATTTATATAATTATTTTTTGTTATCTCTGTGGCTCCTGGGGAAAATTAATTGCCAGACAAACAGTGACCACTAGGCAATTTCCACATCCTTTGTTGTTGTTCAAACTCCCCACCCCAGTACATGACAGGTTTGTGTTGCAGGTAGGCCACTTTAACATTCAGACTCTTTTACATGAAGAATGTTGAATTAAGCAAGACATTTTCTCAGAAAGGTGTCGCCTGGATTGCAGTTGGTGTTTTTCCAGCATTAATGGTACCTACAATGATGTGCATGCTAATATACGCTCAAATAGACTTTAAACATCTGAAAAGTTGGGAAATTCCTTTATTTCACCATGCAAAACATTAAACACAACCTAGAACACAAAAGATTAGGTTTTTTTCTTCAATAAGCCTAATATGATAAAACAAAGTAGCCAATATAAGGTAAAAATCTTAATAAAGTACAATAGAATATAATGCAAATAGTAGGATATAATACAACACGTTAGTATAATAAATTCAGTAAAGTAAATTAGAATAAAATGGCTTTTCAAATTTAGCAGATGACATTAAAGTGACTGGTCCCTATCTCCAAAATGAAGATAGAATTTTTGTTGTCCACTTTACCTCAGTGCACCTAAAAGGGATTCAGGCCCGAAAGAAACAATAACATTGTTGCATTTTTTAATTAATTAATTTTTATTTCCTTAATTTAAAAGAAAAATCCTTATTTTCTAGATGAAGAGGGACCTGGATCAGACAACGAGAGTGGAACAGTTCAGGTACAACCCAAACAGACTGAAGAAAACAGTGAGGAATTATTGAGAAATGTCATGAAGAAAGACCCACAGATAGCTTCGGGTTATGGCTTTCCTGAAGACAGGCAGGAAAAACACCCGTCTACAGATCGACCGCGTGTTTCATCTTTGGAAATAGATACCAGTTGGGCTGGCTTGACTGTCACAGGCGCTGAGTTGTTGCAGAATCCCAGACTTGGAGCTGAAACGGAACGTGATCCAGTCAAAACTAAAGGAGAACATGAGCTGTCTGATTCTGTCAGAGCGGACATTCAGGTTACCCCAGGCAGAGATAAAATTTCATCCTCAGGGTCCCCTAAGGCAAGACTAAAAAACAGTGATGTTTTAGGCCTGACTATCAAGAAGGAAGTCATTCTTGATTCTGATGGATGTGAGGAAGGTGAGCATATAGAAAAGAAAATAACAAACTCAGGTATGTCCTCTTTTTCATGTTCAGTAAAGCAGCACAAGGTGAGTTCAGAAGCACACAGACTAAACCACATTTCTCAAAAAGCTGCTGTGCAAGAGGTTATGAAGCTACATTCCAAAGCCGGTTCAGGTTTCAGATTGCAAGCCGCTTTACAGCATCTCCACCGACCGATGAAAAAGCCGTCTCACACTCTCTCGAACAGTACCGCTGCGGCACTGTCTATAGCTCCCTCTCAAGTTGTAAACTTAAATAACCTTCAAAGAATTCCCTCCACATCCAAAGCATCTCCTGCTGTATCCTCAATCCAGCGAGTTCACCTGGGTGACAAACAGACATCAACCCTTAACCGAACTGGAGACTCCTGGGTCAGCAACAGGTCCCAGCACCATCCTGCAAACTCTCACCACGTCAGTCCTGGTACCCATCCAGACTCTCAGTCTCACGCCGCTCCAAGGCATCTCCTACGCTGTGGGCAGTGTGGGAAGTGCTTCCCCCACCCCAGTAACTTGAAGGCCCACCTGCAGACTCACACAGGTGAGCGGCCTTTCTGCTGTTCGCTCTGTGGCCGGAGTTTCACCAAGCTGAGCAACCTTAAAGCACACCGTCGCGTCCACACTGGAGAGAGACCATACTGCTGCTTGGCCTGTGGCAAACGCTTTACCCAGAAATGTAATCTCAAACGCCACCAGAGGATCCACCTTGATGCATGTTGATAGAGATCCAACATACATCATGAAAGGACAACTTAAATATGTGTATTTCTTTAAGATGCTACAGAGCTATGTTGTGTTGCAATACAGTCTGTGTGAGGCTTTGCAGGCCTTCTTTTTGTATATTTATCTTTTAAAGTGATTGTCCTGAATAATACTGTGCATTCCAGAAAGGTTAATCTAATAACATATAAAAATGTTTTAATGTTACTAAAGGATGAAAAACAAGAATGTGTTGTGTCGTTTACCGTGTGCAAAGATAGGGCAGTTGATACATTTGGTCAGTAAAAGACTGTGAATATGCATATTATTGTGTTGTGTCAACTGCAATGTGCCTGTGAGCACACAAGCACTTGTCAGCCATGGATCAGAGCCTACATTTATCAGCTGTAACATTTATTCAAACTGGTAAGCCTAGCTCTAAAAATACTTTGCAAAATACTACAAATTTAAACAGATATCCACAGGACACTAAAATTGGTTAAGGTGCAGTAGTTAATGTCTGCAACAGCAACTTTTCTTGCTATACCTCTCGTTATGCCAACTTTGCATTAAAAAAATGTAAGTTTATTGATCAGTGCTTAGATTTTGTTTTTAATGAGGAAAATTACATCATAAAGAAAAAGCTTATGACTGCTCTCTTATTTGTAAGGAGCTGCTGCAGCAGATGGAGCCACATATTTGATTTGGCACTGAGTTTTAAGCTGGATGCTCTTCCTGATGCAACCCTCCCAGGGATTTGTGCCTGCTCTCGGGGATTTGTGCCTCCTCCCAGTCTTGTACCGGGGATCTTTCATGTTGAGGGAATGTGTTAACAGCGCTGCCCTCTTGATTACATCAGAAAGTAAGAAAAGTCGCGATTGCCATAATCAAGAAGAACATCCATTTAATTAATTTTTAGCAGATAATTTTTAATACAAGAGTTTACTGCCTGCAGAGTAAGTTAATAAATGGTTCCAAGTTGTTCTTTAAAACTTGTTAATAAATATAGGCCCAAATCATTTGATCTAAGAACCCTCCCTCCGGTAACGAAACAGTTTTAATGTAGATGCATCCTTTCTTAGTTTTAAAATTGTACAATGATCGATGATCTGATATTTCAAGATGCAAAGACTTCTTTACCAATGTCTTGAAAAGTGCTTCTTTTGAAAAACGATTTATCATAAGTGATGACTACATTCATATTTAAATATTCATTAATCGTATCTGTTTAAGTAAAAAAAAAAAGCCTTAAAATAACCCTGATATTAAGGTTTTAAACAATATTGCAGTATCTTAATTGAACACTTGGTGTCATCCTTTCACCAAACTTATTGTGGCAACGAGGACCTTGGCAGAGATTTTATTTTTTTTTTGAGGATTTCGTATCCTCTTGTCTTGCTTCTAATGTAATAATGTAATATAGAGGTGCTCTCAAAGAAAACCCCTCCATTAGAGTAACAATCCGTGGTAACAAGTGTCTGTAAGCACCGTTTTAGCTGATCTGTGTGCCCAGACCTGTGTGTGTTACATATCTTACACTCAGGATTAGGCTTGATGTGTTGTATCTGTGAAGTCAGAGCAGCACTGTGCAGGTGGTACAACCGATAACATTTTAATCTTATTTTCAAGGTGAGGAAAAAGCTAGCAGAGGCTGATCTCTTTCTCCCTGTGTACATGTATGTGTGGAGAGAGAAAATGTGGATTAAAGCAGTGCTTCTGTCTACAGATGGTATCTTTCCTTTTTGATGTTTGAACCCAATAACAAGAGAAGTTATCTGTGAGGTGTAATTAAGAAATACCTACTTAGCTGAATCTGCAGTGAGCATAATAGATAGTGCTTGTTGTTTGTGGGGGATTGTGAAACTAGTCTGTTTAATGTGTGCGGTGCTCAGTATACCTAAACATTGCTGTATGCATCGCGCAAACATTTACCTTCTGCCTGTGCATTTCAAACACTCTTGTATGAGTCATCGTTTTGTTTTAATTCCATCGCTGGAGCGGTTTTTCTGAAGATGTTTATTTGGTTAAAAAAAAAGCAAATACAAAAAAGACCAAACCACAATTATACTTTCATTTTCCCTTTCCTGCTCTCTTTTGCACTTTGATTTGAACACGTTTCCCTTTCTTCTGAGACTCTTTCTGGCCTGTCAGGGAATCATAAGCCTCACTAAGTTGGTAGCCTTATGAAGAATAGGAAGCTGCTTTTTTTGTGTGCAGGTTGGTCTTTCTGACTTTTTCTTTGGTGACATCAGAAAGCCACTTCAAGCTGGGATGCTGTTAAGCTTGATTTGGCTTAAAAAAGAAAACATACTCTAAGAGAGGAGGAAATTTTTGGCAACCCTCCACAGAGATTTTGTTCTGAGCCAAGACAAGAATTATAATACAGGCATTTTTAAACCAATTTTGTTAAGTAGAGTTTCATTTATTCAAGCATGAAATACATTTTTGTTTGTCCAGTAGTTAGAAATAGAACATTTGTAATCGCCCCCACAAAGGCCTGTAATGGTGGTTATAAAAGGAAAAATGTGGGCTCTCTGCCTCTGACTTTAAATGCTTAAAACAAAATAAAGAAATCATACAACGAGGCCTGCAGTAAGTTGATCTACTGGAAATAAAGTCATCACTGCTACTGTGCTGCTGTTTCTTTTAATTTTGTCACCTTCCTCTTCCTAAAAGCAGATTAATAATAATAATTTCTTTATATTTTTACTAATCAATAGCTCAGTCAAACTAGAGCAAAAATAGGACCGAGACTGATGGCAACTAGAAAAAATCAGGGATGGACTGTGGATTTTATTGAAATTCTTTGCACTTTGCAAACAATTGCAAGTTGTGTGACAACCAGCTGGTTCTTAAAGTGTGCAACACTCTCCACCTGTGAACAACCACTTTCAATCTCAATGTGACTGCGCAGGTCACCTGGTGATAGACAGCAGACTGTGAGTGGTCACAGACCAGGGCCCGTGGCAAATATTTTCATTGGGCTGCTGTCTCCAGTCACTGTTTTTCCTAGTGTGACTGTAGCATAATAGAAAAATCAAGCACATCTGTATGCACAATATTTTGGTATTTTCCATTTTTGTTTTAATGGCCTTGGTGTCTGGTATCTTGGTCTAAATAATAAGCTACCTTAAACCTTTGTGTAATATTTTCTCTTGCCCTGGCCTGCAAATGTTTTTTTCCTAGTTTTTCTTGCTGTGTGAGTTCACCTGTAGTATAAAACACCTAAAAATTATTATTATTTTTTTTGGTGTAAGCTGTAAGTCCTTGCATTTGTTATTACCACATCACCATGTCTCCTTTCGTCTGTGACTCTTTGGCTGATCTGATCCTTTCGTGGCTTTCAAGAACCAAAGAAATGATTGCCCAGTGAATCTTTTAAGACATGTTTGGACAAATGATAACTGGAGAGCATAAACAAACTGTATATTGCCATATTTAAGTTGGAGGACTTGTCAAAAAATTTAGTCACCTGCTATTGTTGAGTTGTTCAAGAAAAGGGCATAATAGTCAAATAAGTGAACCAGATGTAGGTTATAGCAAAATACTACATCACACAAAATCAATAGGGCAAGAAGCCTTTCATACTCTTCCAGAAAAGCTATTCTTCCTCCACAGTAAATGACACTTTATTGTGACAGCCCTTTATTTAAGCTTAAATACACAGAAGCCTGTAGTATATTCCTTCACATTCAAGACTCATATTGGCCTTGCCTTTCCATCTCCCACTGTTTTTAATATGTTTCTAATTGTAACATGCAATTCAGCATTGTCAAGTGTTTTTTAGCTACTGCCTTTCATTACCTTGAGCCTGTTAACACTTCCCAACGCTGGGAGAGAGACAAAGGAATCTGAAAGAATCTGACAAGAAAGGATGCTGAAAGAATGCACCATAAAGAAGACATGTAAAATTCCTAATATTCAAAGAACCGTCACCCCCTCGTACCCAGTTACAATAACAGTAGAAGTGCTTGACTGGACCTAATAATTTGTCTTCATAGCTGAAGCGATGGCTATACAATAAAAGGAAAAAAGCACTTTTCTCTGCTGTGTCAAACCATTTCAATATTATATTCAGTACTTTCCAGGCCAAGGAGCACACTGTGGAAGATTTATGTCATGTTGCAAGGCTAGTGTGCCTTATTCATCACACCTTCATATTTCATAAAAGCAGTATGATGTGTTTTTCATTCCAACCTTTATTCTCTGTTTATTCTTCCCTGTATGCTCACTAAAACTATTTAGAAGTAAGTTTAACACCATGAGACCTTATTCTTTGTGTATTAAAGAGTAAGTGCAACTATGAACACGGCACTACTTTAGCTTATTTCTTACTTCACACACCCTGTCTTAATGTCTTAACATTCATTGTTGTAAGACCACTGAAGCTATTAAGATGGGAGTTGAAGACCTTGAGCTTCCTTTCTTTAATTTTATTTCATATGAATGAATAAGTACAGCTATGGTGTTGGGACTACTTTTTTTTTTTTTTTACCTAATATAATATGAACTTGGATTGTATTCACAAACATTTAGAGAATACTCAAGGGAAGATCTTGAAAGTTTCCATAGAGACTCAAATCTGATAGGAAACCGGACTTGAATCTTTTAGATATGATGTTCAGTCAATTGAGAAATGCTTGCACAGTGCATCACTCTCTTTTATTTCTTTCCTATTTCAACACCTACCTTACAACCATTGCCTTACCAACATTTATATTTTCTCTAAAGATCAATCCCTGTGTCTTTTATGAACTCCTGACCTTTCCTTTTCAAGGCCTCCATTTGTGGGCTCAAATGAATTGCTTTGGCAACTGCTTTATTGAGTAGGGGGTTACACTGATGCTTGGTGCAATCATAGACTGCATATGAAAGATGGATGTAGCCACTATGATGTTAACCATTGGTTTCCTATCTCTATTTTTGATTTGGATAGGCCAATAAAGCTGCCGTGAGAGGTGAATGACGCAAAACTCTTCACTGTCCAATCAATGGTGAGTGCTAATTAGCAAATATTAGCTAGTTCTGGAGCTGTAGTGAAAAGGCGGTAATATTTTCAATAAGATTAAATGGCATAAATCTAATCGAAGTCAGTTTAAAAGATCAACACACTGACAACCTGTCTTGCTGCGGAAGGGGAGGATTGATGTGAGATGGCATTTTATAACAGGACTAGGGGAGCTGTGTGCACTATTTTCCGTACTCTGTGCTTGTGAGCAAACCAAGTGGCTTGTTAGTGCATCCAATTTAACAGCTATCCAGCATTTTGGCTAAACAAATCTGAAATAGCTGTCAGGCTGCAGAGGAAAGCCTTGTTTTGCTCTGCAGGTGGGCTTTTCTATAACGATGCAATAACGTGAATTGTCAGGTCAAAATTTCATTCTCTTCAGTTTTGTTTTTTTTGTTTTGTTTTTAGAAGAATCTTTCCAATCAGCCTAGTCTGTGCTTTGTGTTTAGGGGCTGTTAATGTTTACATGCTAGCCTGCTGCACAGTGACAAAGACCGGTGTAAAAAGCATCAGCATAATGATATTGTTACTGCAAGTATTTTAGAATGCTAACATGAGTGTTTAGCTTTAATCGGTGATTAAAAAAGCCCTCTCACTTTTTACATTTATTTTTATGTAACTACCTGCCTAATATTGTGTAAGTCTTCCTTATGCCATCGACATAGCTCTGACTGACTGATGTACTGTGGAGTCTGGCACTGGAACATTGGCAACAAATCCTATGGGCACAGTGGGTTACGGGGTAGGTCCTTTGCGGATCGTGTTTTTCACCAAGCATCCAATGCATGTGCAGTCAGATTGAGATCTTGGCAGTTTGGATCAGTTGTAGTAGTTTCATGAAGCGCCTCGCCCTGCTGGGGAGGCCACTGCCTTTGGGAAGTGCCATTGCTACACTGCTGATCTGCAACAGCGTGGGCGGTACTGGACAGAATAACATCCAAATGAATGACGAGCATTTTATTGTAAGAAATTGATCAATGTTATTATTCACTTCTGCTTTCAGTGGTTTCTATGTTGTGGTTGATTGGCATACATAAAAGCA